>NC_091544.1:33091439-33394469 GCF_030788295.1 Drosophila virilis
TAAAATAATAGTAAAATTTCTTCAATTCCTTTTAAATTTTAATATAATTGCGCTCAATAAATACGTCAACCATCAATTTTATCATAGCAAAACTTTAATGAATTATATAAAAAGCTTTGAATTTAAGCTTGAGAGAAGAATTATTGACAAACAAGAACTTAATTTGTTTGCAAAGAGAAAAAGTATTTGCAGCAGTTGGTAATGATTTTTCTTGATAACAAAAAGGAAGAATAAATTGAAGTGTTTTTAATTTTAATTTCGGCTTTGCTTTGCTTTGCCTCATCTCTAGATGAATAAATTGAAACAAATAGCAGCACATAGATCACTTCCGGCTGTTGCCGTCTGCGATTTGTGGTGCACGGTATAAAATAGAGGAGGGGTAAGGTGGGTAGGGGTAGGGATTGGAGCTGTGGAAAACATCACTTTTACTGCCCATACAAACACATTTTGTTTTGACCAGCAGTATCTACGGCTGGTCGGACAACCAGGATATTGATTTTGCAGCTAGCTTAGAGTCAAGTATTGTTGAGTTGAATTTTGTGTATTGTGTGTTTGTGTGCTTGGTTATGGGACTAAGTAAGTTCATAAGTGGCAGCTGTTGAGGCTATTTATCAAATTTTAGCCACTTACACGTAATAGAAAAGTTGGTATTGTTGCATTGTTAATGATATAAGCCAAGTGTGGAAAAGCAGGCGCAGCAAACGGAAAGTTTCTGTGTATGTACGACAAAATCTTTTGGGCCAAAAACAATGATAAATTAATTAATTTTCCGGGGTGGCCGACACGGAACATAAGACGTGCATAGAAATGTGTTAAGTTAATTAAATCGAGCCGAGTGCTAGGGCTGAATCTTTAAGTCAAACATATTGTAGTTGGTTAATTTTGGGCACAGGCTCTGCATTTAATTAGCATATTTAAAGGCTGCTGAAAATCACAATTCGCGGCATTCCAGTAGCCGCAAACAAAAGCTTTGGGTTTAAAGATAAGCACGGCCAAGCAGGAGGTATTGTTGAAAAGCTGAAGGTTCGGCCTGTAGGCAGATAATTAAGCGCAAATGTCGAGAATAACAACAACTGCAGTCTAATCAAAACTGATTCCGCGAACAATGGCCAACGCGCCGGGACAATGCCACACGGACGGGGCGTATGCCACAGTTTAACATTGGTGTGTTAAGCTGAAATTTGATTAGATGCCTCGCAGTTTAAATATTCAATTTGCAGCTTTAAGCTGATAGTTTCGTGCTATTCTTAGGACTCATACGCCACGTGGTACGCGCGGCCGTGATGTGCAGCCAACACCTAACATCCGCATTGGCATGCGGGCGCTTTCGGCACGTCTATCGAGCTGTCAGAACGTTTATCACTTGCCATCATCCGATTTGAGCTATAGGCCAAAGTGAGATCCCATCTCACGCACACTCACATACATGGATAATTCATGCAACAGCAACAGCAAGAAACAGAAAGGGAAGAAATGAAACAACGGACTCATCACTCATCACGCACAATGGGCCTCATCGATTGGGCATCGCCATTCTCATAGCTTTCCTGCTGGAAAGCCAAAAGCTAAAAAGTTTTTGCCCGTAAGGTTGTAAGGTTTTCAAGTTTTTATTAAATTTGCAATTCGTTTACAGAAGTGAAATGAATACTAGGGTATTTAAGCCCGATGGGCTCAAAACATAGACGGCGAGCCAAAAAATGTTTGTTAAGCACGCTCGACTATCCCGACTTATCTCGTTAAAAATATCATAACATATAGGTTTTTTTAATTCCATCACGCAACATGTGTCTCTACTGTTGATGTTGTTGAAGATTATAGCTTACCGGTCAAATGTGTGCTCTTCCCTCATAACCCTCTCAGTCATAGCTTTTCCACAGGGTATAAATAAAAAGCGCATACAAAGCAATCGTCTTCTCGAATACCTGCCTGTTTCCAGCACCTTGAGCTGTCCACCGTTATGCAACCGAGGCGAGCCACCATACGAGTTCCAAGCCACTCCGCGATTCTCAGGTCCGCAAATTGCAGTTCATAAAATGGTTTGAGTAATCGCAATTATTTTACCTTTCGGCGCTTTTAGTGCGTTTCGCAAATATTTGTAGAGCTTTAAAATGCAATAAACATGAGTTAGAAATAGCAGAAAAGAAAGTGCAAGAAAACTTAAATATTTGAGTTTAAAGTCACATTGTGTTCTGTGTGAATCATTTGAGCCGAAAATGAATTCATTAAAAACATAAACAATAATTATATATTTGCAACATCTGCTGCTTGTACGCTGCATTAGCTTATGTCAACATTCGATTATTTTTTAATTAAACTGATATTCAGTTTGATTTCATTAAACGTGTTTTTGTTAGTAATTAACATTACAAATTTAATTAAACAATTAATAAAAGTTCTCATCATTTCAATTGGTGCGTTTTTAATTGCTTTTAACATCGTTAATCAGTATGATAGCTTTTAATATTCCAATTATAAATATCAAACTGACATTGTTCAGCAACAAATGTGTATTTAATTAGTGTCATTGTAAAGCATTGTTTACAAGATTAACAAGGGACAATAGGGATATATAAATTGAAAAGAATTTACACACATTGAGAGGATGTTACTATTGCCAACTAATTATAAGGTTTGATTGTTAAATTGACCAAGCCATAAAGCCTTTGAGGAAGCTGTAAACACAAGTCCCCTTTTTCGTATCCTAAGCTGCAGTACGCATGTTTAAGCCGAAAGCCACAGGCAGTTCGACATTCAATAGTAATTTTTTAAAACGCTTCCTAATGACTTCATTATAGCATTAAACAAATTGCTTGTAAGCTCGGCTCTTAACTGCATGTTAAGAAACACAACGTTAACAATATTTGCCGGTTATACAAAATATTTTAAATACATTCGAAGTGCTCGGTACTCTGAACTCAATAGCCACTTGAGATACACATATTCTCTGGGATCTGCTAGTAAGTCAATTGCTTTTCCTTCAATAAGCTTACATATTTTTATAACTATTAAAAAAAATAACTAAAACGGAACTGGCACTCGTATCTGTCTGCAATCGTGAGTGTAACTGTGTCTGTGCCAAGCCGAAATCATTTCCATAAGGAAAATATAACAAAATGTGGCACTTGAATAGCAGCTTTCTTTATATGTGGCCTGCGTATTGAGACTGGGTGGCAGCAAACCCACTTTTTAAAGGATGAGACGGGGTGCTGCCAACTGTGAACCCGGTTGCTTCGGCTACAGCTTAAAGTCCTTTGGCCTTTGTTTAGAGAGGAAGAAATAATTTTCCTGCGCACTGCAAAACTTTGGCTGCCATTTTTTTATTATTTTATATATATATATTTTTTTTTTTCTTACTGAACAATATATTGCACATTGTATCTGGTTGTGTGGGGGTTGGAAGACTTCTTGCTAAAGCAACTCAAGTTATTTTGCATATCTTAAAAATAGAGAACATACGCATTTTTCTACTGAAACCACAACAATGATAACTGCGACTCCGTGTGGAGACGGCGACGCGGCAGCAGAAGCTACTGCTGGCAGAGACTATTATATAAAAATAACAGAGTCTTGGGGGAGACCCATTATCATGAAAACAGCAGCTGCTACAATAAAGTTTGACTACGCGAAAGTTATTGCAGTTATCCTGCCATGGAATTGTGCAATGAGAAAAAATATTCTGAAATTTAAGCACTATGTCTACGTAAAAGTGCACTGGCTAAAAGTGGTGGATCTACAAGATCAAGAAAATTATATAAAAATTATGAAACTATAAAATAAATATGATGCATTTACCTTATACATATAAGCAGAAGGTCGTTGGTTCAAATCAAGCACACTTGTCAAGTCCAGAGCTGTTAAAGCAAATTATAAATAATAAATCCCTTAATTGGTTAATTTATTTTGTAAAGAGTTGCCCAGCCCATTTCTTTCAGTGTAAGACAGTATTTACATTGTGTAATATGCACACTTTTTCAAATTGGCTGAAGTGAGGCGTATTAAATGGCCAAAGGCAAACGGCTTGTTGATTGTTTAAAGCCACTTTGTCTAGTTGCTGTTGCTTTCACTGTTGCAGCTGTTGTTTTATGTGTGTCACATCTCGTATTTAAATGAAAATGCAGCCGAAAAATTCTCGTTTGCCAGATATTTTTTCACAATTTTTAATCTACGAGAAGTCTGGCGAAATGAAACTGAAAACGAATATAAAAAATATGAAAGAAAAAACTGAAAAGATTTTTGCATTACTTTTGTTTTAATATTGCAGCAAATGGTTGAAAGCAAACTTGGCATATGTGCGAAAATTTTATATGAGCCAACACACAAACACAGACATAAGCTCACGCACATATAAAAATCGTCTATTGTTTTTGTGAAAAACGGGACACAAACCACATGAGCGAACCAGAGTGAGGCGGATGTGTTATATTCCCACACTCACACACATCCTGCCAAACATATTCAACTTTGTATTCCTCTGTTCGACTGTGCGTGCGTGCTTGAGTGTGTGCTAGCTCTGTGTGTATGCGTGTTTGTGTGTACTCTCTCTGTGTATTTGGGCGTTCCTCTGCTGCCCCACAACCAACCGCTAGTCAGACAAGGCCAAAGCCAAAGCGTGCCGTTGCATTTTCAACCAAAACAATTTCAAATTATGTTTAAAAAGCAACAACAACAAACAAGCACACATACACACACACACACACACACACACACACACACACACAAACAGCTGCAATGAAAAAGTTTGTGAGCAATAAAATAACTGTGCGGAAAATAAGTAAGTACCATAGTTGATGCTTTTATTAAAACGTTTTCCAGCATATTTTTTACAGTTTTACAGTTTGTAAAAAAATATTATTTTTTCTCTCAACTTTTACCACTCGACGCTCGCTCTCAATGCAATTACTTTATAATGACACAAAATGTAAACCAAATTTAGTTACTGTATGAATATTTAAGAAATAATTATAGAAATATATGCATTAAAACAGCACACAAAATCAATTGAAAACTTTTAAAGTGTGTTACCCCCCCTACTACACACAAGAAGAACAGCATAAAAAAAACTTTGCTGTCGAGTTAAAAGTGCGGTTGAAAAGAAGTAAAGGATATACATATATTTACTGCATAGAGAAAACTGTAGAAACTTGTTATTGTTGTTGTTGATGATTCCAGTATAGAAATAGTTTCAAACTATCAATCAAACTTTTTTAATAGAACTAGTAGTAAAGGCCTTTCGCTGAATCATGCAAAGCCTTATCTGGAATTTGAACCACCAACCGCACAAAAACAAGAATCAAGAGCTATTTAATCTAGACACATGCACCTTCTGAAAAGTGGTTTAAGTATAATTTCCCTAACTCATATTTCATTGCTCTTTGATACTAATTTGTTTTCCAGTTTTTGATATAAAACCCAAACAGAGCAAATGCAACAACACAGTTTTCTATGTCATTTAATAGCTGTGTAGTTTAATTTAGCCATCCCATTGCAATCTAATATAGTTGGGAAATCATTAGTCAAGTGTTTTGAATGCTTTTTAGCTGGTAACTGGGTCAACGAAAACTGATTGTGAATTAAAATGTAAGTGCATGGCGTGTATAAGCCCCAATGGTAAGAGATTCAGAACAATTGAAATAAATAGAAATACAGTTTTTTTTTTGCTTTAGTGAAACGATATGAATATTATACGCTGTTAAGTATATGGATAAATATCGAAATGGAAAGCAATCGCACAAAGGAATTCGAAGAGGCATCAATCAGTTGATGGAATGCTTTTAAAAATATGACAATAATGAGAGCTCCGCAATATATTGTTTCTGCTCTGGCCATCAGTAGGGGCTGCGTGGGCAAGGGGCGTGAAAATATTAATGTCTTTGATTCGTGGCCCACACTGGGAGTTTGGGGCTGCCGATGGTAATGTGCCAACAGTTACAAATCGTCAGCTCTGTGCTGCAATTTGATGCATAATTAAATTGATTTCTATTTATTGTTTATCAAGCATAATTGCTATCAAATTTCGCCCATTTTATTTATAACAATGCATTGTTTCATTTTGTTTATCGCCATAATATGGCAGGTTACTGGCATTAATATCTATTAAATTCTAATGGAATTGCGTTGAAATTCGCTCGAATATATTTTAGTTGCTCGTATCTTATACACATTTTACGTAAACATGTTAGTATATTCAGAATTTATTGTTTTAGTTAAACTGATTTTGATTGGAGCTATTTAAAGGTTTCATTGTTAAAACTAATCATGAATAAGCCATGCGTACGCTGGCAATCTGAATGTTATTTACCCAAAAATAGAAAAATAAAATATATTTTTCAAACTCACAAAGTAAATATCTAGGACGAGAATTTATGAGAATCAAATCAATCTAAATGTTAAGCCGAGTCCCAAAAGGTAATTCATAACCCAAATTCGTTTGACTTTTGACATATTCAACTTTGATTTAGGATACAAAAGTAGTCTTGGAATTGCTTTAATAATTCGTAGAAGCAAAACAAGTCTCGCCCCAATATTCTGTTTCATTTGTATATCAAAGGAAGTTCTACAAATAGAAAGTTAACATTAGATTAATTACATAAATAAAAATACTAATTAGAGATTGTTAAATATGCCATTACATGCGTGTGCTTGTCTGTGTGCTTAAGTAACAAATCCCAAGAGCTGGTTGGTAAATATGAACTGTGCTTATAAAGAAATTAAATATGTTTCGTGCAAATGCCCAGGATTATTTAGAAGTTTTGCTTATTATTAAAGTAACAGAAATATATAGACCACACAGGATAGAGAGGCCTTTCGCAAGAGCACTGCTCGAATAAAGCCCAAAAATTCATATAAAATATTTGGGCTAAATTTTTATTTTGGCTGATAAATACTAAATATTTATTAATGCTCAATTATTTTTAAGAAAACTGGAAAATTCTTTTAAAATTAAAATTTATTCAAAATGTTTTTTAACAAAACATATTTTTAACTAATTTGTAAAATTTGATTTTAGTTTGTTTAGTTGGAAAAGTATCTCAGCGTCAGAAGTGTGTCCATGGCACATTTACGAGCTAAGTGCGCTTTGGTGTATGTGTGTGTGTGCTGTAAAAGTTTTAGAGCAAACAAATTTAAATCATATTTGTTTTCGGCTGGCAAAATTGTTGAGGGGCAGTTGTGGGTGCATGTTGCACGCTGCCCAGGGGGGCGCCTCGGCGGGACAACTATGCATGAAATTGCAAAAATTAAATATCTATTTGTGCGCAGCCATTGAGCCTTGCTGCCGTTCATATAACAGGAATATTTTATATTTGTTGTTGTTGTATGTTTGTTTGTTTGCAGTTGGGATTTTGGCACAGTTTTGGACGCATCCTCTTCATATTTGGCGCAATCAAAAAAGTTTGCTTTTAATTAAAATATATTTCAGAACAATTTTTTCACTTCACTAACAGCCATCAAATGTAAATGAAAGCTCGCCGGGGATTAGCCCAGCAAATGGCCATTCATTCAACTGTGTTTCGCTCTTTGAAGTCTGCCTTTTTTGCATTTTATTTTATATTTTTGTATATTTTCATCCCCATTTACATAGTTTGTATGGTTTTTATGAGCTTTTCGTTTCATTAATTAACATTCAATTAGTCGAAAAATGAATGTGCCTGCAGGCGCATTCAAGTGCCATTTAAGTCATTCATAATAAAATGAGTCAAGTGCATCTTATTCACGTCTCTCTGTCAATAGTTTTTGTTAAAATTTCAATCCCATCGCTGAAGGTTGTACTGTACTTGTACTGCATCTCCCGCCCATATATCACAGTCAGATAAATTGGGCGACAGGCTGTTTTTTCTCTTGTTTGCTCTTTTCTGTATCTCGCAACTTTTTCTTTGGTTCATTAGAGCTTAAATAATGCTTCTTCCAAACAGCGCAAGGTCCTTGAATACCAAATCGAATTTCGCACAGTAGCAGCTGTTGGTGAGAGATATCTGCTCTCCATCTTCTCACTCACTTGCTGCTTTGTTTTGCTCTGTGAATGTTGGGTAATGGGTATTCACCGCGACTTTTCGTGGAAACTTAAATTTTTAATTATTATTATTCCTATTAACTCAGTTTATTTAATTATGTCAAGTCGTCAAGCCTACATTTTTTAATAATTAAATTATTGTTTAGCCAGAATTTTATAAAGTTTAAATAAATACATAATATGTACCTGTTATTTAGTCTTTACAAAAAAGTGTGGAACTCAATTTGCATATTCAATTTATACTATGCAAAGCAACAGAGTTGTCAACCTGCCTGATTATTTCAGCTCATTTTTGTTTGCGTTACGACTTTTGAAAGTTTCTGTACAATAAAAGTGAAATGTCATATGCAAATGCAATACTCGCATACTCTTGTCTGACTTGTACTTAGGTTTTAAGGATATCCTAGGCAAAAGTTTACTTTGCTGTCAGCTTGAAAAACCAATCGATTCGTCGTATTCCTAAGTAGTTGTCTCCAAAATGTCGCCTGCAACAAACAGCAGCAGTCCCCTTAAAAGAGAAGTACATGTTTGCCTCAGGTGTGCGTGTGAGTGTGTGTATCACATCACAACTTTCGACATTTCGACTAATGAAATTTTTTTGCACTGCGGGATGGCAACCCTGCATACATGCGTAAGTTTGTGTAAGCAACAGCTAAGAGTTATATTACGAATTCTATCCCTCGCTCTCTTTCTCTCTCTCGCTCTATCGCTCTATCGCTCTGTGTTAAATAGATGTCTGTTCGAACTTTTCGGCGCAAAGCTATTGGTGGCTTTTGTTGACATCACGTCGAACTTGTTACTGGTGTCATTGCGATATTGGCAAATAACCTGGCAACGCCCAAGCAGCACACGTCACACTGGCAGAGGTCAAAGTTTGTCCTCCCGGACAAATAAGTGCTGTCGCCAGGTGCACCGAAAATGTGCAGCTTACAGCTAGCTGCATTCATGTATCTTACAATCATTTTTACCTGTTTTATTTTGTGAATTGATTGTTAAATTTCAGCTGGCTGCGAGGCGAACATTAACTGCTGGCTGTACGGCAGAGTGTACTCTGTGCAGCCTGGCGTGTAATTCAAGTGTCAGTACCAATTACGCGTGCAGCTCTATAAAAACATTCGCGAATGCTGTGCTATGCACTCTCTGCACACGCATTTAACGTAAGATACATTGAATAAATGATAAAGTGGCCGTTAAGCAGGCTATCAAATTGTTTAATTAAGCAGCCGTAACACAGTTAAATACTCGAGTGTTCTCAATGGGCAAATTTATGGCGCTGGATCTGAATCACTGCCAATGTGTTAAAAAAAAAATCAATTCGAATGCATTCAAGCTTCGTTTGCCCGCCAAGTGAATTTTTTGTGCCTTTTTTTCTGTTTGCAACCAACAAGTGCGCTTTTATCTTACAATTGCAGAAGAACTCAGCTGCGTCTGACAAGGAAATGCGACCTACTGCCGAACAGTTAACACAACACAACATTCCACACACACACGCATACACCCAAACACACACACACACACACATACGCACACCCCCTCTGGCAGTGTCGAAATATCATTTCGCAACGGAGCAAATTGAGTATTAAGTATTTTTCGAATTCTTTACTGAAAGCGGAAGTAGCTGGCATAGCAGGCGGAAGCGGAAGCACTCACATTACTCAGCTTAAGAGTAGCCAAGCCAAAGCCAAAGCCAGAGCCAAATGCTTCTGCTCCTGCCCCTCCTACCTCAACCGGGTTCAACCAGTTGCTGCTACATCGCCTGCCTTGTATCTGATGATGCTGCCACCGCCTCAGCCTTTTCAGATTTTTCAATGTCGTTGATTTTAGCAGGTGATTTGCTTTTCTCTTATCCAACTGCAAATTGTGCAAATGTTTTGCGTTGCTTTTAAGCTCAGTTCTAGCTGAAAAGATGCACACATATATGCTAATGTTTGTATAAAGAATGGATTTTGTGTATACAATGTGTTGTTTTCTCCATGGAAATAAAACACTTGTGAATGCAATAAAATTATCTGGCATTTGTTTGCAATTCTTGAACAGTTACAAAATGTTTTTACTGTTTTCCACAAATCAATCAACTAATTGATTTGATTTTGATTGACCGAATTATCATAAATTTACTAGCCATAAATCGATTACATTCGCTACAGCTTTAAAATTATGTTACTTTAAGTAACTCCAAGTAATGATATATTTGCAACAGTGGGTAAGCAACTGCTTAAACTGTTAAACTTAACAGTCTTGTTCTTAAAGCTGCTGATAAATAACACCTAAATGAGCTTTCAGATTAAGGCGAGATAGGATGCATTCTATTACGATACAAATCTTAAAGATAGGACAGAGCTGAAAATGTGTGTAACCTGCAGAAGGAAGCATCTTCGACCCCATTAAGTATATATATTCGTGATCAGCATCAATAGCCGAGACCTCTCTTCGGACCATCTTCCTCTTTTGGCTACTGTCCACACCAACCCTTTACAGAAGCCAAAAAGAAAGAAAGTTTGAATTTCGAAGACGATATGGGACAGCGGAGCAGCTTCACCGAGTGGTTAAATTCATCCTTGACAGCTTCGAGAACTTCGAGTCGCGGCATTCGTTGACATCAAACAGGCGTTTGACCGAGTGTGGCACAAGAACTTCTGTTCAAATTAAAAACCTTGCTTTCCCCCTCTCTGTTTTATATATTCCACAGCTTCCTCAAAAGTAGAAAATTTGTTGTGGTGGTCGACGGCACGTTCTCTAGAGTCAAGGAAATCCAAGCTGGAGTCCCGCAGGGCAGAGTCCTTGCTCCGTGGCTCTACACCGTTTACACAGCCGACATGTCGACGGTGGACCCGATGACAGTGGAGCATCCCGAAAGCTTCAATCTCACCATATTCGCTGACGACACAGCAATCCTCTCCAAAGCCAGCTGTGTATACCAAACCACCGACCAACTGCAAGAATACCTGCACGAATTCGAGACGTGGGCATCTAAGTGGCGAATTGCCTTCAACAGGCAAAAATCGGTATGCTCCACATTCGCAAACCGCATAGATACGTCGCCAGGAGAGTTCCTCCAAGGCGAACTCCTTGATCACAAAGACGGCCACCGTTACCTTGGAAGCCACCTTCGCAGGTTGACTTGAAGCAAACATGGAAAAACAGTATGTCATAGCTTACAACAAAAACTAAAAAGTATGCCATATCTCTTAAAGGAAAACAACAAGTTCTGTCTGAGCAACAAGGTGCTGTTGTACAAATCCTTACTGGCACCAGTGTGGCGCTACGCAAGCCAAATCTTCGGCTCTGCAGCGAAATCCCATTGGAGGATAATTAGTGTCTTCCAATCCAAGGTGCTGAGACTAAGTACTGGGGCCCCCTGGTACATCCGCAACCAGGACTTAGCAAGAGACCTAAAGGTTTCCTTGGTGGGTGACCTCTTACGACAGCAGTCCACTAGCTACATGGCCCGTCTTTCTGTCCACCCCAATATATTAGCTAGAAGGCTTTGCAGAAGAAGGCGACGGAGACTTCGCAGGATCCATCCCATCGATCTCCCAAACCAGGTACTTAGATAAGGAAAACATAAACCAAAATATAATTTAACACCTAATATGTAATGTTAAGTATGTTCAATCCATTATTGTAAAGCTAGGTTAAGATGCTGAAGCATAGTTTCAACAAATTAGCTAATAAAAGAAAAAAAAAACAGACGATTCAACTATGTATGTCTGTCTTGCCGTCCCTCTGTCCGTCTGCCAGTATGTGTGAACGCAAAGATATAAGAGCCTATAAGAACCTATATAAGAACCTATAAGAGCTAGAGAAATTTTAGCCGTAGGTCCTCCTAGTGCCTGCGCAGATCAAGTTTGTTTCCGATAATCGATAACTGACTTTGTTTCCAAGCAATCGATAAAAATCGATATCGAAACCCTGTTTTTTTAAGCAATTTGAGTAAATATTAAGAGCTAGATTCACCAAGCTTTATATGTTGCTTCTAGAATATTATAAATATTTCAAGTATTTTTTATTTTATTCCTATCGCCAACTCTCTGCTAACACCCTAGAGCTACAAAGTAAGTTAATAACCCAACTTATATTGCCCTATTGACATTTTGAAAATACACAAATATTCTATGGTACAATAAGATATTCAGTAGAAAATTTTATTAATATCGGTTAAGAAAAAACCAAGGTTATATGTAACTGAGCAATTGGATGGGGCAGCTAGCGAATACTTCAAGAATTTCTGTATACATGTACACAAACACACATTCATGCGCGTCTCCTTCGCTCTCTATCGCATTCTGACAGCGACTTGCTGTTCTGTTATTTTAATTTTTTTTTTCAATAATAGTTAATTATTGGTGTGGCTGCTGAGAAGAGGCATAGGAAGTGGTGCGCTCTGTCGTATGTTCAGCCCCTAGTGGGAACTATTTTTTTGCTGGTATGGCTGCTGAGTAGAGTCGCAAATAACGCGGTCAGTTGCGAGTTCGAACCCCGCCAAGGGAACTTTTTTTTTATTTATCTTTATTACCTCAAACGAGCGCGTTGGGCGGACTGCATTTGGAATGAGAGGGTTCAGGGTGTACCCTAGTCGGGAGTTCCCAACTATAACTTCTTGTTTTATTCATAATTATTCAATTTATGCTGTGAATAATGATAAATTAAATACAAGTATAATTATATTAATAATTGCTGCTAGTTTTGATCCAGCGACCTGCCACTTTTTATTCCAATGAATAAATGAATATCATTTGGCAGTATATTTTGTTTCTCTTTATAAATATTGCTGCTTAAAATTAGCAATTACTTCCGCATAGCAAGCAGAATTTTAATAACGCATATGAAATTGTTGAATTATAGAAAAATTTAAGTTATTTAAATGAATTTAATATAGCTTTAATAAAATTGCTAGTAAGCTTCCATATTTATTTAGTTTCTCTGGCCTTCTTGCTGCTGCATTAAATTGTTGAGCTCTGCAGTATTCGTGCTATTAGTAAAAATGAGTGGCTTTAAGTTATTTGCACAGCAAATGCTTCACTTTGGCAGCTTTGTTAAGCCATTTTCTTGACTCTCGACTCAAAATTTGTTTGCCAGTTTCTGTAGTTATTGTTGTTGGCCTTTTTGTGGCCACACTTATTGCTCAGTTTAAAGCTCAACATTCTGGCGCGCAAATTAAAATAAATGACATCAACTTTTTTTTGGGTACATCCCTTTTTTTTCTGCTTCCTTTCGCCTGCAGTGTAACAAAGTGGATATTCGAGGGCGAAATTAAGTAGCTTATTTGCTATTTTGGCAGAGTTTCTGGCCAGATACGAGCTTGTGCCAGATTTAATTAGCAGCTAAGGTCAGCTCGTGTCTGTGCCCCAAATTTGCTGAGACTTGATGGAACGCAGCTCATAAGAATTCATTTGATGAATGTCAACAAATGGCTCGTAAATGTTGCCGCAGTCTAGTTGTCAACGAGCTTCCAACCTTGAAGTGTACTTTTGGAGCGCTGCTCAAATCTTATATAAATTAACTGCAATTTGTTACGTGCATTCTGCACTTGTCCGAAAACAACACAAAAGCCAATTAATTTAGCCACACGGCACTTCACCCCCGCATGGAGGGGAAAAGGTGGGCGTTTAAAGGCAGCGTGTTGCAGCTATTATAAAACACAAAATTTATATTAATTTTACAGTTATGATTATGAGCCGCAATTTGCACTAATTAGACACACAACGAGCATTAAGCAACGTCTCCGCCGAGTTCCTGCAACGGGCTCGACCTAAAGCGATTCCCGTTCGGCACAGGACATGGCAACAGGGCGTCATTAACTGCGGGGTCATGGGGTCAGGGGGTTGCATGGGAAAGGGCACAGTAATTATATTTACCGTTAATTCCCGCAACTTCAACCCTATTGGCAGCGAAGGCCTTGCACAAAGCATACCGACAAATAGCGACAAACAACCAAAGTAGAAAGAATACGCAACAAAAGAATACAAAGGACTCGCCCCTGAACTGCAGCAAGTGTGGCAGCATTTCCGACACAATTGTCAACTGTCAATTGTCAATTGTCATTTGAATGGCATTCGATTACGCGTTTTGTTTGCTTTTAATTGCAGCGTTCATCCATTTGGCTTAACAGTTGTTAGCTAGCAGCTCGCTTTTCCCAATGAAAAGCGTTTCCCCTTCTCTCTCTCACACACTCCCTCTCTCTCTCTCCCTCTCTTTGATTCACCTAGAAAAAGTATTCAGACGTAAAGGCGCTCCCTCAGCTGGTGTGCACTCAGCCATCGAATCGCTTGCCTTCACACAGATTGCCTGCATTCAAGCACATCTGCAATTCCTATTTTACAGGAGAAGTAAGCGAAAAAGTGCAATGGATACTAAATGCACGCATAAAGAAAGATACGAGAGTCTAGTGGAAGTGTGCACATATTTGGGTTACATTTGCATTTACCTTTCATGTGCTGCAGATAGTCGCCCAAAGTATCCTACGTAATTGCAGCTATTCGTGCGTGCACATCATAATGATATGTGTACTTTTTCATTTGCTTTTCATTTTGTTTGGAACCGATTGAAAGCAGCCAGATTTTGTCTCTGAGAGCGGCATATTTAGAGGCTTTGATTAACAGGCGTTTGGCAATAAGTGTTTATCGTTAGCATATATAATCATTTCGATTAAAGAGATCCCACATACCAAACTCGACTTTTCTCGTTTACGAACAACAAAATTACTTGTACTTTAATTTATACATAAGCTTTACAATGATAAGTAACATATACTAACTTTAGGTAATTTCGATCATTAAGACAGTAGTTGTATTACTACCCCTTCAATTGCTATACCCTGTAAGCTACACAACCTGGTTAATACACTCTGCTTTTAAAGTATTTCGCTAGACAGAGATAATAAAGTAAGATGTTTAATATACTCAAATTTGATAAATGGAATACTGCCTTGCAAAAATAAGAAAATATATTGAAGAAACAATAAATAAATATTAACATTATTATTATATTAACATTAAATCGAGGATCTAACGCCAGCTGAAATCTGGGAAAAAGCTGAACTCTTTAAGAACTCAAGAAACAGTTCTATTGGGAATTCCTATAGTTCACATTTCCACTTAAAAAAACTCTATTGATTTGTTGTAAAAGCTGTTAATTTTGTAATGCTTGAGTTCAATACTTTCAGGGAATATCTAAGCTGTTTGAGCTGCAAATAGAGCGGAAGCAATCACATTTCGAGATTTATAAGCATGAATTTTTAATGTGTTTTTATAGAAATTTAGTTGTTGTGCTCGGAACCAGACGACCAGCAGCGACAAAAGCATTTACAATTTACGAGTGAGTCACATAATGCGAAACACTCAAATTAACAGCTGTGAAAATGTGTGTGAGTGTGTGTGTTTTTGATGGTGTGAGGTAAGGTGTGAGGTGGGAGGTGTGGTGTGGGGCATGTCTGACACATGTGCTGCCTGAGGGGCTGCGAATTCACGAGCCTTGGCAGCAAGTCGGCTGTGCGACATAAAGTATATTTTGATTATTTGTTGAGCCAAGAGTTGACAATTTGCAGGCCTGGTCGGTCCGGACAATGCCGGCATTTGCATTTCAAATTCGGTTTTTAATGGCGCTACTGCCGCAGGATCTTTCAGCCAAGAGGCAAGTGGCAAGTGGCGACTGGGGCATGGAATCGACTGGAAATGCCACAATTGGCGTGTTAACACAACAAAGAGGTA
Organism: Drosophila virilis; assembly: GCF_030788295.1. Taxonomy (NCBI): domain Eukaryota; kingdom Metazoa; phylum Arthropoda; class Insecta; order Diptera; family Drosophilidae; genus Drosophila; species Drosophila virilis. The sequence goes on from NC_091544.1 coordinate 33,107,157, forward strand.
ATAACAATAGCTGCCACCCCGATATCCGTGTGTGCGTGTGTGTGTCTGTGTGTGTATGTTTGCGGCATTCCTGCTGGATCCGTTACCAGATCATGCGCCCGCCGCCCGCACTTTGTAAACATTTTTAGTAGCTGCTGTTGCTGTTGTTGTTTCTTTATTTTTGTTTTTTATGCGGAAGCTGTGTCAATACACGATAAATTGAACTGTGCAAGAATTTATGTTGGCACTTTGTGCGAGAGCAACATACCAACAGCCCCCCGCCACCCCGTCATCCCACCGCACCGCAGTTGCCTTTTCTGGCGGCAGAAACAGGCCTCGCCCGCGTCCTCTGGGGACTTAAAAAGTTCAATAATATTTATTTATTTGTTACTTGCTCTTTGACAAAAGCACACAAGATTAGGACCGAAGCCCTATATATCACGCCTCGCATATTGGGTCAGATTTAATGGCGTTGCGTAGTTTTATTGTCACACAGAGCACAGGCAGGCACACAAACACACACAGAGACCAACAATGAGCAGCATCCTCCTTGTGGCAGGACATGCAGTAAATTAAACGACGAGACAAAGACGCCGCAAAGAATTCAAAAGCCCAAAATGCTAAGTTAATTTAAGGCGCCGATGTAAAGTGGTCTGCACTTTGATTTAGGGCCCGCAATTTGTAGCACTGCTATTTTGAGTATAACAAAAGGCACATGAAAAGGCTATCGATAAGGTGATACACGAACAACCGTACCCTGTGGCCACAATAATCTCTTGAGCTTGGACTTGATTTAAGGCCATCTCTGCAGTTGGCTTTAAAATGTAGCGGGACCCAAAAGTCGCCTGCCTGACATATACCAGAAATTACCTTTATGACCAAAAACTTGTTCAACATGTCGTTGCTGCAACAGATATATAATACATTAAAATTTAGTTTCATTCAAAAAATAATATGGAAAAAAAAAATCTTTAAATTTTCATATATTCCACATTTCTCAGCTCAGTTCAAAAAATCGAGGGCAGGCTTAAAATATGCGGAATTTGTTTTTCTTGAATTCATAATTAATGTTTGAAATTCGACCAAATTAAAGTAAGAGACATCTTGCTATTGTTTTGTTCGAAATATAAATGTAATATGTATGCACAAAAGAAAGCTTTTGGCTATTTGGCTAGAGTCCACTTTTTATGATATATTAGCAAAATTTCTTATGGCTAGATCCTTTTCTCAGTTCAGTTAATATTTAACAGCTTTAAGATTCCATATCCATTATTCCAACTTAAATATATATTAACTCTTTGATAAGAAAGAACCGTTAGTTTAATATACTGCTAGCTCACAAAGTGCAACTAAGCGTTGAGCAAATAAATTGGAAATCTATTGTAAGCTCCATTTGGCCACGGCTAAGTCCTTGAGGACATGCGCAGTATAAGCAGCCGGCAAATCGAAAAAGGAGAAGCATATGCCACATGTTTCATTCCGAGCCAAGCCAAGCCCCGCCACGAGTGGAAAAATGGGATGAAACAAGGCGGAGAAGCAAGCAAGCATCTGGCGAAGCGAATGCTGGAAACTGGAACAGGCGGCATCAAGCCGACAGATAGCATACCCAACGGGGCAGCACGAGTTTCCTGCCGCCAGTTGCACGCGATTCAGTTGAAAATTTGCATCCTCAGCGAACGGACGTGACACGCAGTACCAGAAGCAGGTCCCAAAGCGGAAGTTAACTTGTCGCGTATAACTGTGGTCTCGAGACTTAACTCGTGCTAGGCGACGACGTCTGCGTCCAAAGACCTTTGTTCATATGCGAGCAGAGACTGCAAAGTGTGCCAGAACTAGGTGCAAAGCGAAAGGAAACGGCCATGACAAAGCTATTTTAAGGCCCCGGAAACTGAACCGAACTGAAGGCAAAGCAAAAATACTTGCTGTGTGTGTGTGTGTGTGTGCATGTGTCCGGACTGAGTCAGCAGCGTGTTGGCTTGGCAAGTGCCGCTTCTAGTCGAAATCACTTTCGAAATTTGTTTGTTTCTGTTGTATTAAAATGGATATTAGAATGGCGCACAAAATGTGCAAAGGAAGCGCCCAATAAGAAATAGAAGGACAAAAATTGAGAAAGAACTGCGGCCACAATGTCGTAAAAAGGGATTATTGTGTATCGTCCTGGCAAACAACTCGCCAGATCTTCTAAAAAAAAAAAAATAAAGAACATAATAAAAACTTGAAAATATTTTCAACACGGCTCAAACGAACTCAACTGCAAATAAACTCCCACGTGTTAAATCCCACTAAATCCTGTTAAATGTAACAGTAAAAATTATAATAAAAAAAATAAATAAATAAATAAAAATGGATTATAATTTATTCAAATCAACCCATGCATGGAAAATGTGTGTCAGCTGTAAGCACCATTAAAAAGCGTGAGACCTGTTAAACAGTGTAAATGCCGCAACTTTAGAAATCTCTTTTGTGAAAAACTTTGTCCATAACTCATGGAAAAATAGGGTTTGCGCTAGTTTGGCATATGGCACGTGTAATTTACGCACCTCGCGGTTTACCCAGTGAATAGTTCAAGTTTTCTCAATTGGAATTTAAAACTGGTTCGATTACATGCAAATATTATGATTTATAGCTATTAAATTTATCAAAAAGTTTCACTAAACTTAAGCTGAGCATAGATAAATTTGGATGCGGGGAATTATAAAGAACTAAAAGTTTAGCAAGTAATTAATCAGCGTAATCCAAAATCGAACAATACAAGAAAGTCCAGTAATAATCAAAAATATAATGAATTTATAGTTTAAAAAATAGGCGCAATTTATATAGAGCTTAAAGGACAATATAATAAAGTTCAGCATGAAACTATAATAATAAAAACGCATAAAAAAATTATTAAATAATTTAATAACAAATAAAATTAAAGAAATAAAGAATTATGGTAAACTTTCAAGACAAACAACTATAATAATAAAAACGCATTACAAAATAAACAAACAAAACTGCGGAAGTTATCAAAAAGTACGAAATCTTTGTAGCCAATCGCCATAAGTTCCTATAAATTCCTTCACGTGTAAAGTAATCATATTAATATTGATTTATCGCTTGATTGGCAAAGTGCTTCAATGAAAATAAATCAAAAATAAAATATAACCACATATAGATCCTTTGAAATTGCGCAGTAACACAGCAAATAGAGGAAAATTGCGTGAGAAGGGAAAAACTGTAACTGGCACAAGGTGAAGCAATAGGAGAAGCAATGAAAACGCGTTGCGCCAAAGTCAAAGAACGACACAAAGCACAGCCAAAAAATATATAAAAGGCAAGCTGCAATTTGGTGCAAAGCAGCGGAAGAAAGCGACGATAGCAAATCCCGACCCCAGCGAGTTAATTCAATAAACCTATTTATCTGGGACGCCAGCGACGACTGGGACTTCAACTGGGGAATATACACATTTCGCCCAGAATGCGAAAGACTTCGCAACCAACAACCAACTGGGCGCACTGCAATCAGAATCAGAAGCCAGCAACGTGCCGAGCACTTGGAGACAATGCTCCAGCGATGGTTCCGCAAACGAGTCCCCAACGGCGGCAGACGCCGGGCAATGAGCGCACAAAATATGCTGTAAGTGTCGCAGCCGCAAGGCAATGTGCCAGTGGGACTGCCAGGACCAATGCCAGGAAGCTGACAACTGCAAAGATGACAGCCACAGTCTCAGCCCCAGCCTCAACCTCAAGATCAGACACTGGACAGCGGCGCCAATTTGTACGCACGGCCAGGACGATGACTTGGCAGCGCATCTGGCTGGCAGCCCAGCTCTTTGTGCTGTTTGACTTGGGAATGCGTAAGTACAGCTCGGGGGCTGACATTTTTGATTTAATTTAATAAGCCGCCCACCATCAAACACAGAGACCTGACCTACGATTTTGTTGAAACAGTTTTTGTGTCATAAGCGAAAGCAGTCTCTCCTGCTCCGACCTTGAACTTGTATTTCGCATATGCGTAATAAGAATTTCCGGATAGCCATATGCCAATTATCTGACTGGTTTTTTTATATTTTTCAAGCTGCTAATTGAATTGCCCTAAGCTAATATTATTAAAGCTCATGCATTATGAGCCATCTGTCAGTTTGAGTATGCTTAGTGAACCCTGAAATGCATTTAATTTCCCTCCAAATAGGGCAAATTATTAGGTAATTTATAATAAAAGTCTGATAAAAATATTATCAGCTGCCTAGCTGCTAAATAATTGATAAATCTATTTTAATAACTAAGTACTGGGCATCTTTTAGTCGCGCTTGCCTGACTTGAGAATTGTATTGACGCCGTGTTTCACTGTGCAGTAGCCGTAGGGCAATTACAACTTCCAATTCATGAATTTACTCATTGTCTATTTCTCTTGCTGCCCGACTGCCAGTCGCACAGTGGCGCAAAAACGTAGGCAAAAGAAAAAGGATGCCTCAAAGAAATTGTCAAGAATATTATTAAAAACAAAGCAAATAATAGTCAATACAAAAATAATATAGACAGGCGCGGCTGCCTTTCGAATACAGTTTTCGACTTGCTGCGGCCCACTGTGCGCATATCAGATTTCAGGACCCTTCGGGCACTCATGCAAAAGTCGAGCCTATTAACTTTATGGAGGAGCAACGCGTTTGAGTTCTTCCGTTTCGTCTAGCGTAGCGTAAAATAATTAAATTTATTTTACATGTGCAGGCTTTAATCCGTTTACAAGGCCACTTAACACGTGAGTGCTATATAAATGATATAAATGCACATATCGTTTTTTTTTTTTAAATTTTTTTTATTGACAGTTCGCGACCGCACTTTCATTTGGATAAATAAGTACCGTATGCAAATTGCAAATAATTGGGCTTAATTCTCGTAACGTTTTTAAGCAGTGGCATTATCCTTGAAAAAGGCGAGGCGCGGCTTCATAGATCATAATCCCGGCCAGCAAGTCTGTGTTGTTACAGCCCAGGCTGGCCATTAGCTGGTTTATCTTATTGTTTTTCCAGTTGACACCCGGCTAGCTAGCCCCAGTTGGTGTGTCCAGCATGTGAAATATGCGAAAGAGCTGATCCATTTCGGAGTCGCCCTGGAACAGGGTCCTTCTGGCACCTGGAAATAGCAGCTGAGACCAAAGTTTGCCACCTAGATGCGTCTATCGACCAGCAGATTGTATGGCGTCAGATACCTATACATCACGCGCTGGCGATGACAGTAGAGTATTGCGCTGGTCATTAGGTACAGATAGCCTCGAGGTTATGGCTTCCTCGCTGGCAATGAGTCGCATTCTCCTCAGGGCCTCCATCTTGCTGGTTAGGCAAACCAAACAACATGCAACAGTACAAATTGAAAGAGCACTGAGAGTAAGCCAAAGTAGTTTCCAGTAGTGCGAGAGAATTTAAAAAAGGAGCGATGCCATTCTATCGCACAAGTCATATGTATTTCTTACTCTCTTGCTGTCTGAGCGCGCGCGAGTGTGTCTCGAGCCCGAACAAAACCGAAGGCGACATTGGACCAGCCGCACCAAAAACAACAGGCCCCAACGCCTTCCACTGGTTATCCAGTCTACATATGTACATATATGTTGTTTGGTTAGTGCTTGTACACAGCGCCGTAGCTGATCTCGTCGATTTTTTCCTGACTTACATATCGCTCCATATTGATGTATATACTTTAGACATGTGCTTGCATTTGACTATAATATTTAGAAGCCATTCTCTCATTGGTTCGCATGATTATAGTTCGGCTGGCATTTGCTTCAATTCCACGAAAAGGGCTGCCAGCCACGGCGATTTATTAAAAGAAATCGATAGTTTGTTTGTGCGATGACTGACACTATCTCGGCGATGTATCGTATAGAAAAACTCTTTTTAAATCGACGACTTTTGTATGTACATACATGGAATGGCAAAATATATAAGCAATAAGTAGCTCAGTTCTTTTAGTTTCAATCTTAAACTTTAAAATAGGGATGGGCCGTTTGTATATCCGAGGCACGACGGACTAACCACATCAACACGAAATCACCACCTCCACCTCTCAACCTCTTGGGCGGCAGTAAAAATTAGGCATTAATTTCAGCTTAAATCCATTCGATAGCTCTTATTTTAGTACTAACATTTCTGAACAAGACACACCGAGCATTCCGACGGAAACCAATCGAAAATCGTAAATGAAAGGAAAGTAGGAGTGTATTAAAATAGTAGCAAAAACTTTGCGCAATATTTGATAGTTTGACTGTGTAAAAGACGCCTTGGAAAGTTTTTTCGTGCGTGTTTAAAGAAGTTAGTTTCGTGTTCGTGCCGGTCCGCACCCTTTACTTTAAGCTTCTTGCTGTACCTTAAACCGTTGAAAAAATTATTAAGTATTATCTTCATTGTACTGAGTCCAATATGATTGCTGGGAAGAAACTACGGATCGTTTTCATATGCAATTTAAATTATTAACAGACGTGCGCACATTTCAATACAAAAGTTTGAAGCGCTCGGCCCCCCCAATGGGTTATGCCCATTGCGCTGCCAATCCACTTGGCCATAATTCATGAGCCGCAGTTGTGAGTTCCTTAACCCGACTGCCCTCTGGAGCACCATTGTACGGTTAAATGGGAAAAACCACTTACAACTGCAACTGGCTCCGGGTAAATGGTAAATGGCAAATGGTAGCTGACCAATACGCAGGGCAACACAAATAAAACAATAAATTGCTGCACATGCAGGCAACAGCTCGGCAAAGCTTTGAAAAATGCGCTGAAAACATTAACGAAATTGAAAGCTTGCCAAAAACAAAGAGGAAGAAAAAACTGTTTAATAAACACATTTTCAAATGGCAAAATTTTGTGAATGCGCCGTAAGGCGTTCTGTGGCGAGCACATGCTCATCCAAATTCAAGGACCAGCAGGATAAAAAGGGGATTGCTGCCCCAATCCCAGTGCGCTTTCATAAAAGTTTGAGTGCAGCTCGTTATGCCAAATAAGTGAAGTTTGTCTGCTGCTTTTGTATAAATTTTGTAATATTAAGGGATTTTGTGCTCGTGCCTGCGCTCGTGCTCTCGTGCTCGTGCTCTGAGCACTTGGCTAATTTGGAGAATGTGCCAAAGTTTGAAGCCACGCTTCGCCACAATTTGCAGCTAGAGCGTCTGCACTTTGCGGTCCGACAGGCAATCCGAAAATGCTTAGCCACGCCTCGCCCCCTAAATGGTAAATCCTTTAATACCCCGCTCCAAGTGCTGCAGCACCAATTGGGTCATCCCCATCTCGCCTGAGGCCAAAAGTGTTTGTTTACCTTCATAAATTATGAATCTACAACCCACATGTTCTGGGCCATGCACATGGGCACATGTCGGTTGACCTCTGTCCCTGATGTCGGTGCTCTTACTCCTGCTTCTGCTGATGTTGTTGCTGCTGATGCTGCTGTCGCCAGTCTGTATGAAAGTGTCGCCCAACAAGCAAGCAGCTACGTAAAAAATTAGAAGAGCAAAATTCAGCTGAACTGAACCGAGCTGAACTCAACCGAACGGAGCCACGTCGTACCGGAACGCCAGCTGTGAGCTGTGCAGAGCTTGTGCCACATCCTGTCTGCATCCGAGTATCAAATATTTTGCTTTATGGCACACAGTGGTTCGGAATATGACAAACTGTTATAGCTTACATATGTATGTTTATACATACAAAACGTATATAAAAGACTTTCCTTTCTCAACATTACTAAAAATTGTGTACGACTAAAATGGTCTGGATCTATTGCTTTTTATTTTCATAATGTATTCTAATTTAAATCAATTCAGTATTTAGTTTGACTGACTGACATGTAAACTTTGACAACAAGACATCAAACAGAACCCATCCAAACGATTACAAACATCATGAACATGTGAGAGATAAGAGCGTCGAACCAGCAAGCGTGATGTTGTTGGTTAAAATTTAAGCGGCCAATTTGCATTTGTTTTTATCTACAAAGATCAAAGCAATAATTATAATTCAAGAACAAAAATAATTTGGAAAATGTATGGGAGCTGTCAATAATAATAACATACTTTCTTACCAGATAATAATTATTAAATATATCTCAATAGACACAGGTATCTAAATACACCCCTTAGTTAATCAGCTGTTACCACTGTGCATTTAGGCGTACGCTCTAAACTAACAATTTGGTTTAGGGTCCATGCCTCTGGCTGGTCTTTTTGATTCAAAGTTGGGCTGGACGACGGAGGGTTTAAATTATTCAGAGAGTCTCCGTTGACGCCGTTGTCGGCGCTGACGTAGCTGCGAGCAATCAAAAGCGCAAGCCACGAGGCGCAAGGCGAAACACTGAGCGGAAAACTGTGAAAAACAATGGAAAACAATGCCAAAATGACAACAACAAAGACGACTACAACAACAACAGCAAGTGTGTGGTATTAGAGGCTGGAGCATGTAATTGCTGAAAAGTAGGAGAAGTGGCCACCAGATGACAAAGTGCAGTCGACCAGAGTCAACGAGTCTTATGAGGGCTACCTTCCCCCTCTGTTGAGTGAAGTGTGAAAATGGCCCCCAAAAATAACTAGCAAAAATGCCAGAACAATATCGGTTTATATGGAGGCACAAGTTCAGTTTCGAGGGCCAACGTTGAAATTTATGAAATATTCCCAGAGCACATGCCGACAGACGACAACGGACAACGGACGACGAGCGACGGGCGACTGACGACGGATGAGGACCGACAGTCGTGCACGGCCCAAAGCGAGATGAAAAATGTTTTGTTTTGGCGACGTTGGAAATTATTTATGAGCTGTGCCGCCGGTGGCATTTGTTGGCCAGCGGCGGGTGGGCGACGGTAGGTATGCCAGCCTGTGGGTGGGTCAATGTTTCGGTAACCAGCAATAAAGGCGAGCGGCGCAATAAAAAGCAAAGCATTGCGGAAGCGGAGTGGGAGCAAACACAGATAATGTAATGTCCTGCAGATTCGCATAATTATTTTGCTTGATTTATACGCAACCACTTGGGAGTCGTCCTCAGAGGCCACTGAATTTGCCAAAGTTTATAGCAACAAAGCAAAACAAAATCAACTCGATTCAAATGTGCGCAGTTTATTGCTCAACCTTTCGCATAATCAAAGCCAAAATGCAAATGTCTGTTATTTGATAATTTCGTTTGTCAGTTTACAGAATATTTTCGCTGAGTTCATTTCGATTTTCAATTACAATCAGTCGCTTGCCACGTGATGGGCATCTGCGAGTTGATTTCTCTACACAATTCCCTTTGATTTGCATGAGATTGTGAATGGAATGGAACCCTGTAGGACGTAAACTCTAATATACAAAAGCAGTCTGAAGATGCAAAGGTGTGCATCGTTAAAGTATCTCAAAATGCAAAACCACAAAATCACAAGCTATTTTATGACACAAAACAGTAAAGGAGATTCAAAAGTATCTAAAGAGATAATATGCAAAAGTAAGATGTTGAAGTGACTGAAAAATGTAAAATCATGCGTAAGAAACAAAAGCAATTTTGTGACATAAAACTGTTGATATGATTCAAAAGTATCTAATAAGATAAGACACAAAAATAACTCTTAGATGTTGAAGTATCTCAACGATGCAAAACTTAATCTTTCTACAAAATCATCTAAACGTAACAAATTAAGCGATGAAACGAAACCCTTGTGTATTACGAAAATTCTTCGCCTTACAATTTTTTATAACAGGAGATTTTAAAATTTCTCAGATACTTTTGTGTCTCGCATATAGTTTTCTGTCACAGAATTGTGTGTGTTTTACAGATACTTTTGCATCCCTTCCCTCTTTGATTTATTTGCAACCCATACATATTTTTGGTTCTTACAGTAATTTTCGTATCTCCAAGTTGTCTTTGCATCTGCTATATTTCAGATATTTTGAATCTTAAGACTTCTTTTATATCTCACTGACACTTTCTTACCACAGGAATTAGTATTGCTTTGACACATTCGTAACTCACAGATGCTTTTGTATCTCACATTGTTCTGTGTTAGTCATTATACATATACATTTTAATTGGCCAAACCCACGTAGTATCAAAAACGTGACATGTCTGTGACTTCAATGCTATGACGTAAATATTTCTCACTGCTTTGTAATAGTAATATTATGTGGGCCTTTGATGTAGGAGCGATACGGGAATGCGACTGGCGCTGCTTTCAGACACATTCATAAGAACGTGGTGAAGTACGCGCACGAGTACGGTGCGTATATGTAATGGACGCTAGGCAATGCTCCAGTTTCAATTTGCGCTGCTGAAACTGAAGCCGAAGTCGGGAAGAAGGTTCTCTTTTGCCACACGTAGCGACCAAACATGATGCCATAAAAATAAATTGAGGAAGCCGCTCCACACCAAACAGCAAGCACCAAAAGCAAGCATATAGGCATATATATACAGGCAGACAGGCAGACAGACCAACGGACAGTGAGACAGAAAGAGAAACAGAGGAATGTTCATGCCCCATGCCCTGTTTGGCTGTTTGGCTGCTATTGAATTTCGAACCCGCCCTAAAAGCGCGGCTGTTGCCGCTATTTGAGTGTGTTGGCGTATCGTATATACATATTTTAACTGTGACACCCAACATATGTTTCACTCTGAATGACTACAAGAAAATTGTTGAAGCAATTTTCACTAAACACAACATTCAACAGCGGCGGCGGCAGACGATGCCTCTGCTTGCCTGCAACCACTCATCCAGCCACCCATAGAGCCGCCCACTTAAACGCCCACTCAGCCATACGCATGCAAATGTATCTTTAATGCGTAGACGGCATTTTGTATTTGCCTGGCATTCGTATAAGTACAATTTTCCATATAATGTTATGGCTGCCCTTTGCCCCGCCCAGCCCCCATGCAGGCAATAATGTTTATTTATTTATTTATTTATATGTTGCCGGAAAAAAGGCGCTCGTAATTGCTTATTGATCGATTTTGTAAATGTTTCTTAAGCACAATTTTCGAATATTTATGCGAAATTCATGCACATCTCGTCAAATGCCAAACGTCAAATACCATTACAATTCAGCTAGTATAAGTGGGTTGTATATCATAAAATATCAAGAGGTTAAACACTTGACAACAGCTTGACGATAAGTGCAAATTGATTTGACATGCTTACGTAGTATTTGTAAGAGTTATGTAATTCGCATAAGTAAACCAGTTTGATGTAGATAATCATTTTAAGCAAGATTGCGGTTAGGTTGAGTTGCTGGTCAAAAGTTGGGTTGGGTTGAGAAGTTTTTCTCAAAAGTTGGTTTGGGTTGAGACGTTTGCTCAAAAGTTGGGTAAGGTTTAGATGTTTTAGTCGAAAGTTGGTTTAGGTTAAGATGTTTTAGTCGATAGTTGGGTTAAGTTGAGATTTAACAGCTGTGGGCAAGCTCTCACAGATAAACAGGCCCTTTAATTATAAGCCTCAGTTAAAGTAGGATACTTTTATTTTTGGCCATTTTAGAAGTTTTTGAGGAGGTCAGCTGGCTAGCTCTGTTTCCTAGCCATAGCTCCTACTCTTTGCTCTTGTTTTCTTAACTTTTGGCCAATTGCAATCGCTTATTAACAGGACCCAAAGGAGGCGCATTAGCCATGACTCCACACGGCAGTCGAAGTAACCGCAGTAACAACAAGAGCAAGTTAAGAATTGTCAACAGTCAAATAGACACAATTTAGCCAACTATCTTAACTCAGCAGTTACGGGCAGGGGTTCGGTTCTGCTAGAAGCTAATCCAAACGCCTGGAGCTATCTGCTGGCGCGTGTTTTATGCGCACTCGAGGCGCCCATAACCCAAAGTAGTCCCCAATGAAAAGTTTTGCCTTTATGTGCGTTTGTGTGTGTGTTCACTGGTGATTAAGGCTGCGGTCTGCCCGGACCTGGTCATGGCTGGTGGCACCTCCACTTGGCCCTGTTCCTTAAGTCGCCACAAGTGCGGCTTTGCATGTTCGCACACAGATATCAGATTGCGGCGACTGGTGGCGTGTTAGCTAGAATTTAGAGTGTTTAGTTGGAGGATTTTTAATTATGACCGCTGCCGGCTGCGCTTCCTGCCGCCATGACTTTTTATTGGATATATAATTACTTTTCGCCCTCGGCTTCTCCGAATTACAGATGCATATTTTTTTATAATTACAAGTGCGCCGTTCTGCGTCAGCCCATAAAAAGTTGCGACTGGCTTTTGGCCAAAGTTTGATGCTCCGCTAATGATGTACGTGAACACGCATCAAATGGCCAACAAAATGCCGTTAAGCATGAAATCATAATTAATCCACTGACCTTTACCAGAGGGGCGCAACGCAATGAAAGCGTGTGAAGTCTGCTGTGTGTGTATTATGACCATTGGGGCATTATTTTGGATTTTCAAATGCATAAAGTTGTGTTAGAAACTATGTAATTAAAAGAGTTTTTCCAGATTGTCCGACTCACTCACGGGTGATCAACGCATAGGAAAACTCGACCCACAAGTGGGAGAAAACTGGGTACAAAATTTATATGAAAATCATCAACAAGAAGTGCGTGGTGTGTCAACTGTCTGAGCGGCGAACTAACAAGAGAGAAGTCGCTGGTTCAATGTTCTATTGTTTTATTTAATTTGTTATAATTTACAGAGAGGAAATCAGGTTAAAGATGTGTAAGCAAAATCAGCCTTGTATATGCCTGAAGTTACCCAGCTGCTGTTTGGCCAGTAAAGTCCATTAGGTATTAGAGTAAAAGGTCATAGAACTTGGGTCAAAAAACAGCATACGGACCTGTCTGCACCTGTACCTGTGAAGGAGAGAGGTTTCAATGTCTGCTGCAATAGAGCAACACATAAAAATGTTACCTTGCATGTATGAACGCTGTGAACAGTGGGCAAACTGATTAAAATGTGTGCTTAAAAGCTCGGATATTCAATTAATTCAGCTGTCAGACTTGAGTTGTCGATTGTCGAGCCGCTCGAGTAGGCTACATGTTTGAGGCTCCGCAATTTGTAAAATGCATTAAGAAACAATTACTTCGAACATGAAAAAAAATTTGAAAAATTTGTTCGCATTGATCGACTCAATCTCTAGGAGAGATTTAAAAGCTGACTTGCTTATTGATCGTATGTTCAAAATGCGTTTCGTCTGAGCTTTTATTCGCATGTCTTCAAAAAAAGCCCACTGTTTGAGGGCAACTATTGCCCGCTGATGAGCAAGTTGGACAGAAGAGAAATTCAAATTTACATATACATGCAATCAATGCGGGCTGTGCGAGTGTGTGTGGGTGAGTGTATGCGTGTGAGCAATTCTGTGACTCATTTGGGAGCATTACTATTCGGTTTGTGTGCAGACCTGGCAAAGAGTAGCTGGCAGATGGGAAAGCGCTTGTTCATTTTGGTAACAGGCTTAAATAATGAACCTCGGCAAATGCTGTGGCAACTGCTGCTTAAACAAAAAACTAAACGCTCAGTTTGAAGAGCTCTTTAGAAGGGAAGGGGCTTGGGTTTGAAGTAGCAGCTGAGATACTCACCATGCCGACGGGCAATTCGAGTGGATGGCCACAAACTCAACAAAAACAATTTAAGTGTTATTGCACGTTTCGCTAACATGTCCTGGCAGCGCCCACATAGTGTCCCGACATCCTGGCTGCTCCGTACTCGCACACCGCTGCGTATTTGTTTTTGTTGGCCAAGCAATTGTGGCTGAAGGGCGTAGAGCCTGCCGTTTGCTGACTGTCGCCATTTTGTCGCCAAGTGCAGTAAGTGTTGAGATCACACTTCACACGAGTTCCTTGCGAAATAAGATAAACACACGCACACGCGCACACACACAAACACAAACACACGCCGATACTCCCTGCTGTGGCCTGTAAATTAATCGGCTTAGAAGCCAAAATAAACAAAGCCTTTCGCACAGACGAGAAGTTCGGCTCTGGCCAGATTGTAATACTTTCCGATTTAACTCGGCCAAAAACTGGCTTTGACCAATGCGCAATTCCTAAGCCTAGAAGCGGCTTATTGGCCATAAGCTGTTTTAATTGAAAACTTAAGCAATGCATCCTTAAGATACTTTTTCCACAAACAAAAATCGGCATACAATTGGCCAAGAGCTGCCTGAGTAATGGTTGCGGGCGTTAGAGTAACCTTTAAATTTACTATTACGTTTCGTTTTCAATTTGCATTTTGCACATTTGAGCCCTTTTTTTTTGTTGGTTGTGTTTTTGTGGTTACAGGTGCCCTTTTACCTTTTTACATTTTTAGCTGGCTGCCGAGCCGCAACCTTATCGCCACGCCCCAATCTCACGCATTCGCATGCACATTCGTCCAATTCTTGGCTAAATTTATGCGGTTTTTTGTGCTATGTTTTGCACGCTTTCGGAAAACTGAAAACTTGAAAAATGATAGGAGGTAGAAGATGGAGGAACGGGAACAGGAGCGTCAGGTAGAAAGTGTACCTTTATCAAAGCCTGACAAGAACGTGAAATGAAATAATTTAAAAATGCAAATTCTTTGGCTATCGGCGCGTCGAAATCTAACTAAAAATCTGCAATCAGCCTAAACCCATGACTAGACGACTGATTTTTGGCCCAGTGGCGAGCTGTGCGCTCTGCCAACCTTTCTGCGGGCCTAAATTTGGTTTGGATACATGTGCTTTGACCTTTTACGGGCAATATGCTGCCTGTTGGCCAAGATTTGGGCTATTTTGAATTTAATCAAATTATTTTGAAGCAACAAAGAAATTTAAATAACACAGTTTATACATATTTTATAGGACCAAAAAAAAAGGATAAATATTATTTGATGATTAATAAAAGAAATGTCAACTCAAAAGAAAACTGAATCAAGTACGTGATAAAAGAAATGACAAATTGAATCGAAAGTTGAGCTCATTCAAGTCTTTCAAATTAATCGTTTTGTAATACAAAACTCAAACAAAACCAAAACCACCGAGAAAAGTTGGCAAAATAAAAAAAGAACACGGCAAAAAATCGCATGTAACTTGTTTCAAACAGTTTTGGATTCAACGCCAGCTCAATTTGTGTGGGGGCTGGCAAAACTTTCCACATGAAAGACATCGAGTTCTGAGTTCACGCCCTCATCATTTTCTCCATTTTTTTGTGCTGCCTATTGACCCCGAGGCGACAAGTTCTTTTGAGGGTCGTGACAGCAACTTTTGCCAGCGAAAAGTTGAGATGTATGGCAAGCTAATCACTGGCAAAACTGCTGCACACACACGCACACCCATTCACACACACTCTGCTTAGTTTGGCAAAGAAAAATGAAAATGTGTGGGAAAATTTACTGTCCGAAGTGATTAGCCTGTAATCTTTTAATATACTTTAGTTAGTTTTGTTTGCCTTTTATTGCTCTTCAATTTTTGTTGATTTTATTTTATTTAAAATTTAATCCGAACTGCAAAAATAAGCTTGTGCCTAAATTTATAAAATTGCCACTAACTCGTTTATTTGCAAACCAAATTCTAAATTGAAATTAAAATCCCAAATTCAATTAGCTTTCAAAAGTTTTTGTTTAAGCCGTATATTGTATATAAATATAAATATATTATTGTTTTTAATGGCCACCATTGGCCACGATGGCGTGTTTGTGTGTGTGCTCTGATGACGTCACAAGTGTGTTAACATTATTTAACACAGCGAAAATGCTAATAATTATAAACGACTCGCAACTTTTTACTCAACATAAAAACACCAAAACTCGTGTATTTTAAAAGACCGAATATGGCAAAAGGAAAAACTCAAAAGGCAAAAACTTTTCAATGGCTCGCCCCACGGCACTGCAATCCCTGAGCTGCCTTCCCCAAGTGAAAGCCGCAGCAGCGACAGAAAGCAGCAAATACTTTTTTTATGATTTTAATTAGCATAAAAGCGTAATTAAAAATTAACTGAAACAAAATATATACATAACAAGCAAGTGAGAGCTTTACCTGGACCAACAGTTACTCATAAAGTTATGCACACACACGCATGTTTAAGGGTCTTTAAAATATTTGAATTTTCTTTTGAAAGGCAGCTTTATTACACTCTGATATGCCCCGCAGACATTTTAATTTGTCTGCAGTGCCAGAAAAACAACTTACTTTTATTTATTTACTTAGGATTGTGGGCATACTTTTGTTTATTGATTCTAGAATGCTTTGAGCTGTCTCGTAAAGAAAAAATACATTCGATTTTTTGCAGGGAATATGCCAAAAACTGCAGCAACAAAAAGTTTTTTATTTAGTTTATTAAATAATTGCAAAGCGCTTTAAAACTACAAGCACCCTTTTAGGCAGCTTTAATTAGGCCTGTACTTAAAAATTTAGCCTTGCTGCTTTTCAAGGTTTCCTCGATATTAGCAATTAATTTTTTATCAGCGACAACAGCAGCTAAAAAAGTTCTTTATTTAATTTAAAGTGTGATAATAACAAAGATCTTTATGACAGCTTTAGGGCACTGCTCGTTTACAACTAAGCAAAAGCCCAGCTCACAAATGCCACACAGGCATAGAGTGCAATTTTTAATATATGTAATCATTGGTTTTAAGTTTGTATCTTGAATGTTTAAGCATTCGAAAGTCGCTCTATCAATGTCCTACTCACATCTGCAACAGCATATTTAAGTGGAGTATATTTCCGTGTGTTCTGTTTACCCACAGACCTTGTCACCTGCAGCTCAGCCTACGACCAGGTGGTTGCCACAGAGCCGCAGCTAACGACACAGCCGAGATCCACTTTGGCAGATAGCCAAATGACAACACAAAACGATCTAATTACGACAGCCCGAAACTCAACAACATTACTGACAACGAAAAAGCCAGCCGCTGCAGCAGCAGCGACAACAACAGAAATAACGGCAACAACAGAGAGAGGCCATAGGAGCACGACCCTGGGCATGTCATCAACAGCGCCAACGATAACAAGGTCTGCGACTAGGAGGCTGGCAGGAGGTGCCGCAGCGGCAACTAAGTCCGCACAAATTGGGCTAACTACGCAGCCCGCAACGGTGGCTGAAACACAAACAACAATCGCTGCAACAACAAAAACAACAACAATGGAAACAACGGCGATGGCATCGCTGTTCATATCAACAATTTATCCGACATCAACAACAGAGCCTGCGATGGTTGTCCCAACGGCGACGACGAGGACGACGCTTACGCTGACGGAAACGGAAGCCCGCAACTCCATTGAAACGGCAACGTCACGGCCATCGGTTGAAGCGGGGCAGGAGTTGCAGAAGTTGCAGGAGGATGAGGAGGGAAGGGAGCGGAAAGAGGAGGGGGAAAGTGCGGTGTTGCAGCTTCCTCATCCGGCCAACACTGATTCACTGACTAAGGGTTTCTCCATACCCACGTTTCTGCCGCCGTTTCCAGTGTTCGCGGCCGCTGATTTGCCTGCATACCGAGCTGCTGCTGCTGAAGCTGAGGCAGCCGCTGCCGCTGCCGCTGCCGCAGCAGCATCAACTCCGGCGACGGAGACAGTGACGTTGTCACCGGAGCAGCAGCGACAACAAATGTTTAATGAGCAGCACTCGTACTTGGCCTCCCACAATGGGGAACTGCTGCCGGGGCAGCTGCCGCGCAAAAATCTGACAATGCCTGTGCTAAACATCACGGCTCAGATGGGAAATCACGCGTATATGCCATGTCAGGTGAGTACTTTTGACACCCAAACACCAGACCAGACCAAAATCCCAGACCCTAACTTAATCCCAGGTCCAAGCAGAGGCATTCATTTCCACGCCCGTATTGCAACAGAGCTGAGGGATGTGTGTCATGTTATGTATGTATATGTGTGTACACACATGTGTGTGTGTTAATTGTATATTCCACTTACGTAACGTGTAGACCTAAACATATGTGTGCCCGAGATGTGTGTAGAGATAGTTCAAGGCTACATTATTAAATTCTCTAGCTTATAAAATTTCTTGTGTTTTCCATAACTCAAGCACGAACTTTTGATACCCATTACATATGTTCCCCTAATTCGTGTTATTACACATGTATTCTATCAAAAATCCTAATTTCTCACTTCATCTTCATTTCTCACTATAACACATTCTCTTTTTGAATTGAAAGATATCTTAATCATGTCCCCAAATTCCCTTGCTCTTATTTGCTAAGAATAGAAAAATAAATAAAATTCATTTTCTCGCTTCATAACACATGTCTTTAAGCCACCAGCTTATTTTTATCATTTGAAGACTTTTTCTGGTTTAAAAAGTCATTGCTAAGATACTTTTAAAATATGCTTTAATTCTAGGTAACCGCATGATATGCTCCAGTTTTTAAAAATTATTAAATTTGTTGTATTTCCTACAACTCAACCTTTCAATTCCCATTTATTCCTATAATTCGCATAAATCAAAACATATATAATATGATTTGGGATAGTTTCAATCCTAGACGATTTGCTCTAATTATACAAATAAATACATTTCCCATTGTTTTCCTCAAAATTAACACCTAAAACATATTTGATATCCACATGATAAAACAACTAAGAGGTTGTAGTGTCCGGTTTCTATGCTAACTAATGCCTCAGTTTTAAAGCTATCATTATGAAAATTTGCAGAAGTCCCGCTTTCTATTGCACGCAGCACAAAGTTATAACCAGCTGGATCGGACCATTATATCATATATTTGCCATAGAAACGATCGGTCGAAAATTAAGTTTTTGTATAGAAAACTAAGTTCCCTTCATTTATATACCTTGAACCCATTAAAAATGGATATAAGGGTATATTGTATTTTTGCAAAATCCAAATGTATGTAACAGGCAGAAGGAAGCCTCTCCGACCCCATAAAGTATATATATTCTTGATCAGCATCAATAGCCGAGTAGATCTAGCCATGTCCGTCTGCCTGTCCATCCGTCCGTCCGTCCATATGTATGAACGAAAGGTTCTCAGAACCTATAAGTGCTAGAGACTTGAAATTTTAGATGTAGGTGACCCTAGGGCCTGTTTCCGATATTCGATAACTTACTCCGTTCCCAAGCAATCGATAAGAATCGATATCGACATCCTGTTTTTTTGAGCAAATTGGGTAAATAATAAGAGCTAGAGCCACCAAACATGATATGTTGATTCTAGAATATTATAGATATTTCAAGTATCTTTCATTGCATACCTATCGCCACCTCCCCGCTACCACCCCAGAGCTATAAATCAAGTTAATAACCCAACTTTTATTGCCAACCAATTTAAACCACAATTTAAATGCAATTGACTTTTTCAGAATACACAAATATTCTATGGTACAATAAGATATACTGTAGAAAATTTCATAAAGATCGATTAAGAAAAACCAAAAGTTATATGCAACTGCGCAATTGAATGGGGGAAGCATTATGAATTTCTGTATACATGTACACACACACATTCATGCGCTTCTGCTTCGCATTCTAACAGCATGGCAATTGCATCTTTTTTTTTAATGTTATTTAAGTTCCTTTTTTTATCAAAAGTATTTAATTGTTGGCGTGGTTGCTGAATAGAGGCATAGCAGGTGGTGCGGTCTGTCGCAAGTTCGAGTTCGAATAATAATAAGGATCGGTCAAAAACTTGGTTTTTGATTAAACATCTTTTTTGTTTATCATGATATCTTGACCAAACTTTGCGTTAACTATTTTCCCTGTGCTTCTTAGATACGTGCAAAGCACTATGAGCATTATGAAAAGGTTGGATCCCCAAGGGTATCAGATCTTCGGCGTGCCGAAAATAGCCCTACTTTCTCGTTACTCTTGTTTTAAATAGATGTGAGTACATATAAATAAATTAATTGGTTCCCAATATTTCAGCTCTTACCATTCAAATTGCCGAAATTCGTCAAATTCCATTCATTAAACATGTTTTTCTAATCAGTTGCTATTATTCCAGACGTCAAATATATCCTTCCCTCTAAAATAAATCGCCTATTGTTCCCTGCTCAATCACCATTTGCCTCGCTAAGTTCAACTGAATCATGGAGATGTTATAATAGCCTTTTCAACTCTGTTCAGATATACCTATCTGGTTTGTTGGCTATTTTACTTTGGTTTTCCGTTTTGCTTTTCCGTTTTCCGGGGGCAGTACGCAGCTCGTTTACCTAACGCCTGCGGCTGTCTGGCGGTGTCTGCTGTCTGCGCAAGAACTTTGCTCACAGATCAGCATAATTTCATTTGCATATCAACAAATTTATTTTGTTTACGCTTATTTTTATGACGTAACAAGGCAAATAACCTCTCCATGCGTTCCATGTGCCGTATACGTTTCTGGAATTTTTTCTTTCTTATTATTCTGTACAATGAGCTCTCTTTTCGGCTCTTTTAAAGAGGCTCACAGACAGGCATCTGCACTCATGTAAATGCAAATGTGAGGCGTCTTATAATAGTTTTGTTGTTATTCTTTCTGCTGCTTGTTGGTATATTTTGTAGATTATAGTACACTGTGAAATTCGTATGTATGCAAATTAGTTTGCCACTATTCCTCTGTCTCTGCTTTGGTTTCTATTTCCACCTTTTACTGTGTGTTGTGTTTTTGCTTGCCATATGTAAATATCATAGTTTTATCTCAGGTCCGGCAAATAGGAATTCTGTGACAACTAGAAACCTTGCACACTTGACTTTCTCTTTATGTGCAGCTTTTTTCGAGCTATCGAAGATTGTCCAGCATCATTCAGCATGAGCTACTTCGTTTGAAGAGAGAAATCTAACGGAGGTTAAAGAATATTAAAAAAAAATACGGCATCTTTGATGTCATATATATACAATCGTATATCTGGAAGCATTTCCATGAAATCGATAAAAGTCGATATTGAAACCCCATTTTTTGATCATATCTCGGAGTTAATAGCATAGCTCACATGGATAAAGAATATTTTACTTTTTGGATACTTTTACCCGCTAGAGTCTTGGACTGAGTTGTTTGCACACATTTATATCCACAGTTAGCCCAGCGGATTAGACAAGTTGATTTCATTGTGCTCACTTTCGCATATCGTGCCCGTTTATATCCATTAAATTATTAAATTAAATTATTAAATATTATTATTAAATTCTCAAAGAAATCGTTTTACATTTATTATTTTATTTTACAGATCCATCGGCTGTCGGAGAAGCCCGTCTCTTGGGTGCGATTGCGCGATGGTCACATCATCAGCGTGGACGAGAGCACATTCATAGCCGATGAACGTTTCCAGTCGATATACCAGGAGGAGAATGATTACACCTGGTCGCTGCAGATCAAGTACGTGGACGTCAACGATGCTGGCTGGTACGAGTGCCAAATGGCCACCGAGCCCAAACTGAGCGCCAAGGTGCATCTGGAAGTAGTCAGTGAGTGTCAGTTATTTTTCTAAGCTCTTTAAACTATAAAGTATTCATTTATTCACCCTCCCCCTTTCCATGCAGCGCCCAAGACTGAGCTAATTGGCGATCAGAGCCGCTTCGTCAAGGCCGGCAGCAAGGTGGCGCTTCATTGCATTGTACGCGGCACACTGGACCCTCCCAGGTATATCATCTGGTTCCGTGGACAGAAGAAGATAAGTGATAGCGATGAGCGTACCGGCTGGTATACGCAAATTGATCGCAATATATTTGGAACAGTGGGCGATAATCAAAATACGGTAGGTGACTTAACACTATGCAGCACAGTTAGGCAACTGCATGTGGTTCCAGCCGTTGGGATCGGCTTATGAACCTGGTTTTCCACATCTTCGAACCCAGGCATTTGTTCGAACTTTGGTTGGCCATTTATTTTTATCTTATATTTATTTTTACAATTGTTCTGAAATTATTTACATTTTATTTACAACAGACCGTCGCGTGTTTACATAAATCTTGTTTGTTCTTCATATCTTTGATATATATTTTCATATTTTATTTTGCTTTATTTTAGAAACTAACTCTGGCTACGAACCAGCGCGGTTCAAGCGCGGCTTGCTGCCTTCCACTGTTAATTTTAAAATATTTTGAGAAATAAGTATATTATTTATTAATTCTTTACATCTAATGCTACACAATTTAATTGCATAGTGTTCTTTTTGGCATCAAAAAAGCTTTCGATTTGTTTAGTCGAGTGTTGAAATAACAAAGAGTGCATTAATTACAGATCGGCTCATTAATTATACCATTTGTGCGCAAAGAGGACTCCGGGAATTATACGTGCCAGCCAGCGAACAGTGTCTCCGTCTCCGTTGACCTGCACGTACTCAGCGGTGAGTCCTTGACACACACACACACGAACACACATATATACATATATATATATATGTAAACGTATATGTATGTATGTATATGTATATCTAGTAGTGGCTCTTGTGACGTGAGCGATTGCAAGAACGTGTGAATTATTTTGTCAGGAAGTTATATCATTCATATTAATTGCACACACACACACACACACACACGCACACACACACGCACACACACGCACACACACATACACACACACACACACACACACATTCATTATTGCCAACAGGTGAATACTCCGCTTCGGCTATCATGTCCGGCGCAGCAGAGTGTCAACAGCGCAGCACGTTTCTGCAGCTGACGCTGCTGCTCCCGCTGCTGCTGGTGCTGGTGCCGGCGGTGCGGGCAGCGCTGGGAGTGCGTTGGCTGCTGGCCAAGACGTGACTTGTGACGTGACTCGCTTATTGAGCGCCCAGCCCGGACTTCAATTATTTGTAAGCTTTTGCGCAATATGCAGTTATAAGACGTCTTTGTAAATAGCAGCGGCCCAAGGCGAGTGGACGGGGCGGCGAATAGAAGGTGCAACTTTCTGTAATTAAGTTAAATGTTAGCGCATACCTGCATACGCTGTTGTATGAGTGTGCGCTTGTATGTGTTGTACATTTAAAAGATATGAACACAAAATTGAAAACATAATAAGCGTAATATAATTAATTCCTAGACTAAGACAAATCAAATTCTGAAAATAAATCAAAGAGATGTTGCCATTTACAGTTGTGAAACAGATCAATAATTAGATTATTGCAAATCAGCTAAACTTAAATCTGAATAATACACAAATAAACCCCAATCAATTCATGTAAACTTACAGCAGGCGTATTTTATATCGACTGCCTTTCCAAGGCAATTTATTATTTTTTTTAACCACCATCAAAAGCCCTCATAAATCGGATTGCAAACATGAAGCGCTTTGAAATTGATTCTTGACTGCAATCCAAAAACCAATTAGCGCTGAAAATACACTAAAACCAGGTAACCATTATCTATAAATATTTTTGCAAATAAAATACGACTAAAAAACGGGGAACGGATACCTTTTTATACCCCGCAACCATCGGAAGTGTGTTAAAAGGGTATAATCGCTTTATGCATATGCATGTAACAGGAGGCATAAAGTATTTCCGATTATATTATGTCCGTGTCTACCTGGTTAGAGCTGCGAGCATAGTCGATATGACGATCTGTCGATATCGAAAACTATAAAAAACTTAATTGATCTCTTCCCATATTCATGATATCGATAAATTTCTATCGGCCTTTAAAGCGTAACAATACACGAAACGTGGTGAGTAGGCTAGTTTGTAGTATATACAAATTGAAAATATTTAACTTGGATACTTTTTTTCTAAAATAGGAAAGACTCATATTCCAGTGGTACCCCCAAGTCGGATACTACCGACGAGAGCGGTCATTTTTTATGCTATATATATATTTTTTATTTTTATTATCTACCAGGCTTAAATGGTCACGAGTATATTTATGCACTCGCACTAAGAATAGCTTATATTTCAAGAGTTTTTAAGGCAAGCCTAAAAAGCTTTGTAAATCTCTTCCTTTTGAAGTTCGGCTGTACAGCAATGGATGCTTAGAGCTTCCCATTTCCGTATTGATATTTTCTCTATAATCCAATCCACTGAAAATGAATATGATAAATGGATACTAACGACAATGGAGGCCAGAAATTGGCTACATTCAGCGCAGGCATAAAAGCAGGGTGTCCCTTTCTCAAAGGATGCGCATAAATAATTTAATATTTTATGGTAATATTTTTGGGTCTCAGAAACTCAAAACCAGCGCTGAAAACTAACCAACAAAAAATGGGTCAGCGGCAGTAGCACAAACCAAATGGCCAAAAGTGTGGAGAGCTCATAAAAAGAAAGAAAGACAGAGAAAAGGAACCCATAACCATAAAATGACGAATTCCAGTCGGCGACAAAACGGGGCCATAAAGCCTTTAAGGTAGACACTCCATTTTATTGCAGCGGAAATCACATCCCAGTTAGCCACAAGGAGGGAGAGGGAATGAAAATGCGAAACAGCACCTAAAATTTGTCGAGCTGAGAGTTGGGCACAACTTGGATAATATCCAGAGCAGTGGAGAACAAACAAAAAAAAAAAATGAAGACAAACTAGAAGGCAGTAAATATTTTCCACGTTACACCCAAAGCTGATGACTGAGTGGCTGACAGCAGGCAGCCAGAAAAGAGAGCCAGTGGGTAAGTAGAGTAAAGAGTAGAGTACGGGCAAAGAAACCATTAAGCCCTTAAAAGCCAAGCAAGATGAAACAGTTAAATGCGTTACAACTTGAAGTAGACACAGGCCAAAGTACATGTTGAAGTGCATGTTAAGTAGAGCAGTTGCTTGTAGGATTTAACACTCTCTTTTGAAGTAAGCGAATTTCTCAGTTATTTTAATTACAATTATTTCTGTTTTCTGTGAGTAAAGGCGAAATTGTATTTGTATATGCAATTGCTGCCTTTTGCTTCTAAAGCAAATTACACGAATAAATTTAACAGAGCACAACACCAGATACTTTGCAGGGACACTTTAACTGACTGCCAAGGAATCTCATAAAATATGATACACATTTTTTTCTGGTGTGCTGTTGTTTGTTTTGTTTTGTAAGCTTTTTTTTTGTTCTTCGCATTCTGTGTTGCTCGGTTGCACCACTGCTGTTCATCTTGAGAAACAATTTTTTAATATTTGGATAAGCAACAAAATATAGCTGGGCACACGCCCCGCGTGACTTGCAGCTTACAACGTTGCTGGGCAGCAGGCGAAAAAAACTGAATGAAAACCGAAAAAAAAAACGCTGAAGAAAATGAAAAATAATGACTTAAAAATACATAGGAAGTGAAGGCAAGTGCACAAAATGACATCCTGCACTGACTTGCCCGGTCATCGTGCACCATTTCGTGTTGCCATTCAGTCGCCATGGCCTCCTGCCACCCCTAAAGGCTGCCGCCCATTTAATTGTGTTAACATCGAGGCTAACTCGGGCATTGCCCAGCCGGGCAGCTGCCCGCTGCTCTGTGTGCGTGTTTTTTGAATGCCTGCCGTTTGTGGGTACATCTGACCAAATGCCCCCGTTCCCTTAGCCGCCTACCGTTGGTTATCATGCACTCAGTTTGGCTTTTTGCTCCGATCGAGCGCCTTTTTACATAATTTCTGCCCCCGAGTATGGTAGCTGGGCTTTTCTCTGCTTTACGCCTTCCGCACTTTGACGTCCTGTGACGTTCCACGCCCACGCCCGCTACCTCTTGGTCTTGGGGCAGTTTAACTGAAAGGCATTTAAGTTGGGTAAAGTATTTCTGGTTTAACTTTTCCGCATGCAAGCAGCTTCCCATTCTCAAGTTGCGCTTGCTTTGTTGGCTTCCAGTGGGGGCGGAGTGTTTTGTGTCGACTGCGGGGCTTAGTTGTGTTTGCGGTTTCGCATTTCGGCAAACAGTAAATAAGCGTGTACAAGCAAAAAGTCCTAAACGTCCAAAGTAAATAAATAACCGGCATTTCTGCTTTTGGCCAACGCTGTTGAATGCTGAATGCCGAATGCCTAATGCTGGCTTAAATTCTCCAAAACCAAAATAAAACTTTTGGTAATTGAATAACAAAACTAAACACAACAAAGCAAATAACTTGCCATCCGTCCAAATAAATGTCGTAAGTAAATAAATTAATATTGACTCTGCTGTAACCAAAATAAACTCATTTTTGCTGTCGATCCCGTCTTGTGTTTCCTTTCATAATGTCCCATTTACCAAGATGCGACCGGACACCGTTCAATGAAGACTCATTTTAAGTTTTTAAAATATTTTTAAATTCATTTAGAGTGTTTCAGATACTTGATTTTCAAAATATACCTTCCGTGATTCGCAAGGCCGGGAACTTTCGTTTGGCGTTCAGATATTTCCATTTTGAAAGGTAGACCAAATTGACAAAAATGAGCTTGATCCTGGAAATGCCAATTCATTTTAAGGACCTCTTCGATTATTCGAATTTTGCGATCGCACAGCGTTTGCTCAAGTTATGGCCCTTGGATATAATGTATCTGTCTTCTGTTTAACATATTTTATTTTATATATGTATTTTTTGTCTTTTCAGGTTCAAGAAGTTCAAAATCTTCAAAATCCAATCGACTTATGGTCTTCCAATAATCCTAAAACGCATAGCTTCCTAGGATCAGTCTTTATTTGCCTTATAGTGCTTTAATGCTTTACTAAAGTAGGCAATAAAATAGAATAAGCAACAATATAGGTTATACTCATATATGTACATGTCTTAAGTGCAAAAAATAGAAAAAGTACATTAAGTAAGCCAAAAAGATGTAAATATAAAAAAGGATAATAAAAATATACATATATAAAGTTAAGGTCAAAACTCTGGTATTTCTTTCATAAATTCAGCTGAAATACCAGGCGAATAGAAATGCACAGCAGGTAGACCAAAATGCATCGGAGAAAAAAATGCGTTGCATACACCCAAGGGGGTGTACCCAGCGAACAGAAATGTCTAGCAGGTAAACAAACGATTTTTAAATTCAAATGTTAAGCTGCTCGATTGTTATTTCGGCTGTTAAGGCTGTTAAGTGTCTCTTGTAAGGTTCACGTTGACCCTTGCGCGTATGCAACAAGAATGTTCATTCGAAAAATTGCCGGTATTTTATGTTTGCTTGGTATTTTAGCTTAATCTTAAATTTGCTTCTAAACAGCCGACTTAACAGTCGATGTAGCAGTTATCTAATTTGACAGCAGCTTAACATTATCACTGTGCACTTCTATTCGCCTGGTATTTCAGCTGAATTTATGGTAAAATCTAAAGACCCAGCCTATTAAAGATTGAAATATATATATTTTTATTTCTCTTTTTATATTTATTTATTTTGGTTACTTAATGCTTTTCTATTTATTGCTTTTAAGAATATACATATATTAGTATAACGTCTAATTGTTGCTTATTTAATTTTTGTAACCTTTCCATATTTAAAATATTTGCTGGCAGGTTTAGTGGAAGTTCATATAATCGATTGGATTTTGAAGACTTTGAAGTTATCGAACCTGAAAAGAAAAAAATATATATAGAAAATAAAACAGGTTTGATAGAAGAATACCTATTTAGATACTATTTGAAATGCCCTTAACTCACCTAATGAAGGAGGTCTCTGGAATCGATGTGAAGCTAATTTTACTGCATTATCTCATATGGAAAACCATTTAAAGTATAATCGCTGAAAAATAAATGCTTAGAGAGTGGGGAGCAACGCTTTTTCTATATCTATTCATCAGTCGTAATGATGAGTTTGTATAGAAAAGTATGAGCCGCTTTATCGTAATGCATTTGAACAGTTTAAATTTGAAGAAGATAAATGACATTCACTGGCTGCCAAAGCATCTAATTCGTTTGGCATTAGCCTCATCAGCCTCATCAACAGGATGAGCGGCAGCCAGCGATGCCAGGTGGCTTAAAACTATCTGCCCATTGTGCTCGAAATCCAGAGCCCTGCTGCCAGCCGGAAAGTGTGCGTGCATGGTGTAAACTGTGGGTTCGCTCTGCAGGGTCTGCCTGTAAATGCAAATCATTATCAAGAGCATTTGCATTGGAAATGCGAGCTCAATGGCAGCAGCAGTAGCAAAAGCAGCAGCGGCATGAGGCGAGGCACAATGTGGTCTGTCCACAGTTGCCGCAGAGAATCGGGCGGGGGTCCAAATGGCCTATTGGCGCTATCTGCGGCTCTTTGGCGGATTACGAGAGAGGGTGCGTGAGTTTAACGCTAGACTATGTTTGGCATTGTTGTTATACTACGGCTATTAGCGCTGATAAATTCACAGCCCAGTTATAGATACATATTCGAAACTGGCATTTGCATTTCCCAGCCAAAGCCGGAAATCCAATTTGTGGCCACGACTGCAATGCAAACAGGGTCAGCTGCGTGCCCGTCCAAATAATGCGACTATCCGCCATTCGGCAGCCAACATTCACTCGCCAATGAATAACTCATTGCGGCCGCGCCAGCATTGCGAATAAACGTTGCGCACGTGGCGTATGCGTAATATTTACACAATACTCTTATGTAAACTGGCAAAACAACAAAAACCTGCAAACAACTTGACAACGCTAACAGCTCCATTAAATGCCACACAATATGAAAACTTCGGCAAAATTCTTTTGGGCAAAGTTATGTTTTCAGTCCAAGAACTGAGCAAACTATGAGCAAATGTTGAAGTGTTTTGTACATTATTCTTAACTTTTTGGCGTTCGATAAGCGCAGACACAAAATTATGATGATGATGACGACGATGATGATGTTTGAATACAGATAAAAAGTTTGCTAGCCACAAATCAAGTCGAACAAATTTACTTTCAGTTGCAAACGAAACAAAATACTTTAAAAACATTGCCCAAGAGCCGAGTAAACAAAGTGGAGCTCAGTATTTAAGAATGTTTGTTTAGCTCTCTTAAAGGCAAGTGTTAGTTCTTTATGATATATTATGATATATTATTAATTGATATTTAATTTTAAAGCATAAGACTTCTATTTAAATTTTTTTAACATAATTAGTATAGTCTGTCTGAGTCTGTCTGCAGAGCTCATCTAAGGCCTAAACGTTATTTAAAAATTTCTAAAAATTATAGGATATCAATTTGACAGAAAAACGATAGATAGAGATAGATATATAGCCAAACATTAAAATGTAATGCATTGCAGCGCATTTAAATTTTATTTAACGCAATTTATGTACTCTGCCCAAATCGTTGCATAGAATAAAAATGCAGGGCTCGTCTGTGGCTTTAATGATATTTTTTGTTATGACTTGCTTTTAGTTGGCCATTAGTTGCTGCTGGATGCTTTCGCGGCTCTAATTAAACCAATTGGCGGACAAATTTTAATTAGCAAGTTTCGACAGCAACAACATGCAAAATAACAATAAAAGTCGGCAGCATTTGTGGGCGCGTGTTTATGCCCAAATTCGTATTTATTGACAAGCAGCCGACAATTGTTTTAATTTTGTTGTGCACGGCTTGGGGGGTGTAGGGGGGTTGAACATTTAAAGGCTAATAAAAAAATTATTCGACAAGTGCAATTAAAAAGCCAATAAGGTGCGCAGCGGCCTAAGCTACTTGAACTTGGCCAACTTTTTTATGGCCAGGCCAAATTTATGTCTAAGCATTAAGCGGCGATTTCTTAGCCAGGCCAAAGTGTCAGCCGGCGGGCAGCTTGGCTTAAGAACTTAAACCCTAGAGTCGTACAAAATTGTAAAATACGATGTACTCGAAAGTATAAAAGAAAAGAGTTCTCATATGGACTAGGGTATCTTTTAGCCGAGCATTGTCTAGCAGAGGA
This sequence comes from Drosophila virilis, assembly GCF_030788295.1. Lineage (NCBI taxonomy): Eukaryota > Metazoa > Arthropoda > Insecta > Diptera > Drosophilidae > Drosophila > Drosophila virilis. The sequence continues at coordinate 33,136,649 of NC_091544.1, forward strand.
TGCTGCATATTATTGACCTAGTCGTTACAATTTTATGATGCTCTTAAAGAAATCTACGCATTCTGCGCCCGTAGCAACTGCTGATGCAAGTGCAAAATTTATATGCCATAAAATAGGTCCAAGCTCGAGCTTATTCGATAAGATAAAAAACTGAAAGGGTTTCGATTAAAGCAACAGCTTTGTGTACTTTAAGTGCGCAAGATAGGCATCGAGGTGATCGAGGGGAGGCACCGGAGAAAACGCGCTGCTCAACATACGAAAATCTATTAACGGACATTTTATTGATGAGGCCCCGAGCTCTATGGAACCAATCAGATCAAGTCAATTAATCAATTGGGCTGCTAATTTGCTCAGACAATTGAATTCTCTGTGCGGCCTTGAGCTTTTGCTGGGCAAAGCTAAAGGCGCAGCAGGAGCTGCCAAGAGGATGCAGAAAAAATTGAGTGGCAAACTCAAGTGTGCGGCTCCTGCTGCGCAGCCTGACAAATAAATGGCCATAATAAAATGATAATAGTATTGGCATCAATCGAATATTGATTTGATGGCAACAAGCAGAGACAGCCAAGAAAGTGACAGAGAGAGAGGGAGAGAGTGGGAGACCAATAAAAGATAAATGCAATATATATATTTTTTTTCCGTTCGGCAAAACCAAGTCGAATCGTGCGCAAAGTTGGCAGCTGTATTGGGATTGGGTGCGGACTCACATGCTAAAAAGAACAAAAAAGAAAAAGGAGCCACGCAGGACGCACAAACGCAGAGCCAGCAATTTTCCAATTTAAGCAATTTGTGCCGTCCACCCAGGCTCAATAACAACAAGTAACAGCCAAAAAAGGAGCAAAAAAAAGAAGAAAATAAAAACATGGCACTACATCCGTAGAACCCAATAGCATACGATAGACTGTTGGAGATGGCGTCGATAAGTTCGACATGAAACTGTCTGAAACAGGCGCTATAAATACCAGCTGTAGTCGTTATAGTTGCCGCAGTAGCAGTGAGGAGGCCAGTTAAATTAAAGCTGCCAAATCGCGAGTCCAGCCGCACCGCTTGGAACTTTGTATGCGCTTACGGTGGATGCCATCAAATTCGTATTACGCTCAGGCATAAGATAATAAGTCTAAGATTAAAGACGCTAACGAGTGCGAAGTGAGACAGCATCAAATGCTATCAAAAGGCCATTTGATTCGGCAAAAAGAAAACATGTGTAGGTAGGCACAGGATATGCCACAAAAATAGCCAATTACTGAAGATTTATAAACGAGCATATTTTTATAGACGCAGAATATTGTATGTAGAACTAAAATACATAGAGATATATAAAAGGGAAACAAACTGGGTAATTCGATGAGAAATTCCCAAAAGCATTCAATGGAAGTTCGTTAGGAAATTAAAAGGGAAATTTTTAGGGCAATTTGTAGACGTATTAGAAGAAAGAAACGATATGATAAATTTACGAATCCGATATACAATCAGATATATTGTAAAAAAAACTCTAGATAGGTAACTATACATATGTAATTTAAATCAAGATTAATAACGAACGAAAGCAGACCCGTAAATTAATCAATTCTTTTGGGACTATTAATCAAAGTCAGTTTTTGCATGCTTAATTAATGTTTTTTGGTTAATTACAGCTGTCTGTTGTGTGTCATTGTGGACACACCCGAGGAGTGTAGAGTAGAGCAATCGTCGTTAGCAAATCAAATGGATGTTAGTCCCTCTGACAGCTTGTTTACATCAACATCTCAGGAAGTCAGCAATGCGGTAACGTGGGGCATTTACGGCTTGGGACTCCGATAGGGCAGCAAACGAAGCAAAATGAGCCTATGCGGGCGAATTTCACAACCGATAAGACCCCGCCCGCAAGCCTCGCTACCCTACCCCAGCCCCACCCATCCCCACCACCGAAAGGTATAAGTCGCCCCCGTTTTGGAGCAAAGCGGAAAGTAGTTAGCAGCCAAATGGCTTTCGGTTACTTGGCTGGCCGCCCACATACATTCGCTCGCCCATTGCCAATACGGAATGGACATTATGTCAAATGCAAAATGGAGCCACAGATTAACCATGGGAAAAGCATTCGGCATCCAGCATTCAGGATTCAGCATGCTGCACACGTGTTGGAGCTGTTTGTGGCACTTATGGATTCACATTTCAATTAAATATTTAGGCCTGAAACCCCCTTTTAAATAATTCAATACGCAAATCCGCACATTTCATATAACAGAGAATTCTCAATAATTTACTTTACGTGACCCAAACCGATAAATTCCCCGCGAGTTTCGAGCTGCCTTTGCCATGTGCAACGTGTTCAAGTTTTTTATTATTTTATTTTTTATCTGAAAATTCTAAAATTTGAACATTTTAACAGCTGCAAAGTTGTCAAAATTGGCCGAGGCACATGAAATATAAAATAGCAAAAGCCACTGAAATAGACACTGGTCAAAGATGTGGAGAAAGTGAAACAAAATTAAATGAAGCTGGAGAACTGCACGGATTTTGATTATAGGTTTATTAATGTACTGATTCCAGATTCAGTAGTTAGAAAATAGTTAAAGGAGTTTTTGGAGGGAATTTAATTTTGAATATTTTTAGCTCAACTTAAAAATCAGCCAAGGAAAGGTAGCTGTTTTTGATAAGTTTTTACAGGTGAAATAACGAAGAATAAATTCAACGAACTTAACACAAAAGGGATAAATGATCCCCTAAATAAAGCTGAACTCCTTCGAAAATAAATATTATCGATTATTGCGGGAAAAAGAGTCTGTTCCAAATATTTTTAAATTTGTTAAAAATCAAATCAGGCTCGGCTGGAAACGTATTCGATCTTAGCCCTTTCGCTCGCAGAAAAGTGCAACATAATCTGTAATAATATCGAAAACAAAGTCAAAAGCAAAACTTTGGGTTTGCTGCGTGTTTCTTTCTGCATTGATGTTTTTAATGGAGGACGACTCCAAACTTTGATGCGGATGCTTGCGCTGTGGCGCCTTCTGATTTTGGATTTTTTTCGTGACGCCCAAAAGCCAATAATGTCGCGTATTTCGCTGCTGACGCTGATGGTGACAACCACTGACATGCCCCCCCCCCCACATACACACACACAATCGCACACACAAACCCCACACACACGCTCGCACACACATGTCGCTTGGGGGCCTTTGGATAATGGTTTCGTGGCATAGAGCGGGGTCCTGCACGGTTCTGCGCGGCGTGGGGTGGGGTCCAGTGGTGTCCTCCGCAGCGTCGAGGCCCACAAAAAGCCAAAAGCAAATTTGGCACAGTGTCACACGTTATTGGTTTTGAGTCGTTTCTAGTGTATCGATTTAACTGCCAGCACGGCGACCCGCTGAGAGCCCTGCGGCTCGGCGTTTCGCTGCGGTTTGGTTGGGTTCCGTTCGTGTTGTTGTTGAGGTTGCTGTTTTCGCTTCTTCTTCTTCTACTTTTTGGTTTTTTTGCCCGCTCCTGTATTAAGCTTGCAACGCGTTGTAGTTGTCAGCAGCAGGAATGGCTGTTGCTGTTGTCGCTGTTGCCGGCAGGAAATTGTTGTATGCAAACATTATATTTTTAATAGGACTCTTTTTTTTCGCTTTTCAGTTGTGTTGTTATTTCTGGCAGCCATTTGAACAGTTTATCCCCGAAGTCCGAAAAAATACCCGCGCCTAACCAATCGCAACAACAATTGCTGCAAAGCTCTCATAGATTACGCCAAAGCTTAGATTTTGTTCTATACGAATATATATTTTCTATAGTCCAAATATTTTATTTATATTGTGTGCAGTCAATAAAAAGCTTATCGAACAAAATAATCAAAAGCAAATAATTTAAAATAATTGGCATTAAACTTGTTCATTTTTCTTTCGCAGCTTTGGTAATCAATTTAACGCTGGAATAGAAGTCGGAGGCTCTTTTAAAGAATTTTAGAAAATATACCAAAAGCCAAAATTATTAATGTGGGAGCCCTAGAAGGCGAGCGACAGAGAGCAGCACGCGGCAGACCCATTAAAAATAGGTAAAAATGGTTATTTGTATTTGTGCAAAATGCAAATGTATACAACAGGCAGAAGGAAGCATCTTCGACCCTATAAAGTATATATATTTTTGATCAGCATTAATAACCGAGTCGACCTAGCCATGTCTGTCTGTCCGTCTGTCCGTATGTATATACGAAAGGATATCAGAACCTATAAGAGCTAGAGACTTGAAATATTGACATGCTATTTTTTCTTTTTTTTTAGCAATTTTGGTAAATAATAAGAGCTAGAGTCACCAAAATTCTTATGTTACTTCTAGAATATTATATATATGTATATCAAGCATTTAAGATCGGTTAAGAGAAAACCAAAGTTATATGTAACTGCGCAATTGGATGGCACAGCTATCGAAAACTTCAACAATTTGTGTATACATGTACACACTAATTTTCAAGCGCGTCTTCTTCGCATTCTATCACATTTTAACAGCATTGTTATTACAACTTTTTTCTGTAATGCTATTTTTGTTCCTTTTTATTCTAAATAATACTTAATTATTGGTGTGCCTGGAGTAGAGACATAGCGAGTGTTGCGGTCTGTCGCGAGTTCGAGCCCTACCTAGGAAACAATTTTTTTTTTTGCTGGTTTGTCTGTTGAGTAGAGTCGTCAGCAAGTAATGCGGTCAGTTAAGAGTTCGAACCCCGCCAAGTGAATTCTTTTTTTTACTTTATCTTTATTACTTCACGAACTGCATTTGGTGTTGAAATAAGAGGGTTCAGGGTATTCCCTAATCGTAAGCTCCCGAATGGAAAATCTTACTTGTTAGCTTTGCAGTTTTGCATTAAAGAGCAGGAGAGACACTTGGCACTTGGAGTTGAAGTTGACCGTCAAGAAGTAAAAGTTTTAATTATAACTAAAATCATTCCATAATAACTTAATAATAATAATGATCAATCATCTTATAATATTAAACATATTTGTAAAAGTTAACCATTTTGAAACAAATTATAATAAGAAACTCTGTAATTCAATAGTAATAAAGAATCTACATATAAAATATCGCGAACTAATCGGGACATTGCTGAATAATTCAAGAAATCTGTATGAACGCACACAAATAATAAGATTTTTGATCATAAGCAACAAAGAAGACTCTCTCTAAACTTTTTATATAAACCACAGAAAATGGATCCTTCCTTTTTCATTACTTGGCAAAGTAAGTAATTCTTATGTAAATACTTAAAATGCAATAATATATGTATATACCTCTAAAATATTTGTCATACTTTATTGACCTTATGGATTCTTCACTTTAATCATCTGTATAAGAGTCTGAGATTCCATTATCTTTTGCAATCGGACAAAACAATGAGAATTAATCAAGACTTTTTTGTTTAAATTAATTCCTACTAATTCGGATACAAAGGCGTGCTCATTCAACCAATTGCAAGCAAATCGCAGAGTTAATTTAATTAAATTGCAAGCAACAAACGTAAATTTAAAGCTAGCCTGTAATTAAATGCAGCTGCCAGCACAATGAAATATTTTGCACACTACGCCCCATTTGCTGCTACCAAAATTAGATGATTATTTAAATTCGATTGTTTCAGCTTTGGGCGACAGGCTGGACAGGATGATGCTGACAGGCGATGACTGTTCGGGCGGGCAAATAGCAAATTGCAGCGAGCAAAGCGCGACAAGTTCGCCTTGTTGTCTGCACTCGCTGGCCGAAAAGTTTTCTCAGCCAGTTTCAGTTCTAATTAGCGCTCTCAAGATATTCAACACTCAGCGTAATTAAATGGAATTTTAAGCGTTGCAGCGTGCCAGTTCGGCAGCAGCGCCTTTTAATTACTGCCGAGCTGCTGCCCCACCAGATAGTGGGCAAATATGCAGTTGTTGGCAACTTCATTGCGACAAGCTGCAACAGCAGCAATAACAACAACAACAACAACAACAGCAACAGCTTAAATGACGGCCAACTTTTTGGTAAACGGCAAAACTTGGCTGGCACAAATTAATCATAACTTTGGAGGCTGCTGTTGCATTCAGCTGCCGGCGAATTGGAAACGCAATACGAGTACCAAGCCCGCATATCCTCTCCGTCTATCAGCACCCGCTTGCTGTATCGCCTAGAATGTTGCTGCTTAGGGCCATTAAAAATGTGTTAGGTTTTTGTACAGCACCGCCAAGGTGCAGATATGTAGCACGTCTGCATTTGCATAGACTTTCATTGGGGCGCGCGTCGTCGCTCTGTCTAATAAATTTCAGCAGCTCCTCAAAATTTATCAAAATGGTGAAAGTTTGCAAGTTGCAGCTACAGCTGCGCAGTGTTAGACAAAACAACTCTTCGACTATTTCCGTAGTTGGTGGGAGAACTTTTGTTAAACTAAAAAAAAAAGTGGCTTACATACACCCGAGAGCATCGTTGTGTATAAGCTGTGGCAGAAGAGGTACATATCTATACGTGTAGTTGGAGTAGCATCCTAACTTAGGGTAAGCTTGACTAGCCTAAAATAAGACTAATAATTATATTAGCTTTAAAATAAGACAATATACCTACAATTCTGTTTTATTTGATATTCGCTTTGGCTTCTATCAAAACAACTTTATTATTTAACTGCTTTTTTAATTCAAATTCAAATAGTGCACTGCTTGCTTAAACAGCTTACACCTGCTTGGCGGGCTGCTATCTGCTGCTAGACAAAAGCTGTTTGTTTTCACACGGAATAGCAAGCAGTGCATTAAGAACTATCAAAGCAGTTTAAGTTTGCAAAATTTACGTTACAATTCAAATGTTTGATAAACCATTTTAAATCAAAGTCAAAAACTTATGTACGCTTACCCATCGTACATTTACAATTGCCATAAGTGTTACATTTAATTTAACGTAAAATCGCATCAATTTAAAATTTCAATTTGGCTTTCATTTGATGCAACAGTTTTCGTGTTTGTTTTAATTCTTATCTTTCGTAGTCAATTACAGAAAAATGGCGCGTTTTGAGAAACGCAAATTGTTATTGCGATTGCATAAGAATTGTAAATAAATACAGAATTTAAATAAATAACATAAATAGCTAAAGCCTAGTTTCAAGTAAGCACATAAATTAATTTAATTTAAGTTGTCCAGTCATACGCACTAAAATGCAAGTAATTCGTAGCACCCGTCACGCCCTAGACCTCATTGCACTCCAGATACAGCTGGCGGCAATCGAAACCGGAACGCCCTCTGCGTCCGGCATCGTACAGATGCTCGAAGCTGGTATTGCTGCTGCGGCCGAGCATATAGCTAGTGGCATAGCTGTTTCGAAGAGGGAATATACGGGCTTAAGTACATATGAAAATGGGAAATATAGCAAAGACAACTCACGATCCCAGTTGGCAGAAGATGCTGCTGCCGCCAATTTCGCGCACACAGTCGGTGTTGGCATCGCACATGAAGCGCTGCATGCACTTGTCCTCCGCGTTGCGGTAGGTGCGGACGTAGCCCTTGAGGAGCGCAATGCCGGCGACGGCCGCATCGCTCACCGAGTCACGTTTGCCCAGGGAGCGGGCCGTGAGCGAGCGGTGTGAGAATGAGGTCTTCAGTGCGTCCAGGAGATTCATCACGATCTGTATGAACTGTGAATGGGAGCGTCGAGAGTTGGTAGAGTGTGATGGCAAGGTGTGCGTGTGTGTGTGTGTATGAGGGCAAGTCAATTGGGAAGCATTAGTCAATTAGTTTTGTGCCAATAAAATAACTATGTATGTATATCTAAGTATAGCAGTGTATGTGTAAATGTGTGTAGTGTGTGGTGTGTGTATGTACTGTGTTCTGTTTGTATGTGTGTGCTTGAAATTAATTTACATTGGCAGCACCATGCAACAAGGCGAAGCTGATGAGAAATACCCTTTTCACTTTGCGTGTAAAGTTAATTATTATTATAACTCCACAGCTATTTCACGCATGGTTAACATTTAAAATTTCAGCCCAAAAACAGTGAAATTTACATTGTAAGCTGAGAAAAGCTTATTGATACAATAATTGGCAGACAAGTGTTAACTGCTTGCAGCCAACGTGCGATTGGAATTGGTAACAAATGCTTGATATCGAAATTGAATTCCACTTTCGTAAAAATCTTTTAAAATCTCAATAAATAATGTTCACATCAGCTCTGAGCGCCCTTATATAGTTGCATAGTGCTCTACGGTGTGCGTTTGGTGTGTAAGCAATAATGGTTTTACCTCGCCAGCTTGCTTGGCCATCGAGTTGACTTGATCTGGATCTCTGGTGCCCAACACGGACGACAGCACAGCCGCCAAGATGCCCTGTGCGAATTGGTTTTTAGGTTGAGGAATAGTAGGAAATAAATACATAATACAAAACGAAAAACAAAGTAAAATAAAAAAAAGAGAGCGGCCCAAACACCAAATCAGTATAAATACATATAAATACAAAACAGCTAAAAACAGCCAAAACATAACTCAAAATAAATGGCACAAAAGCGACAAAAAAAGGTTGAAAATAAATGGAAAAAAACGTTAATTACCTGCATTGGAGAGCCACCGTTGTCGACCTTGTCGATGCCATCGCTGGGCGCACCACCGCCCAAGAGTGTGTTGATAATGCGCAGGCCTGCACAAAATAAAGCAAATTACTAATATATTTAAGATAATCGAAAAGAATAGTGTATACTACGCACCCATCGAGATGACATTAGCCCAAGGGCTGCCGCCAAGACCAATCGAGCTGTCGACATCGTCCGACTTGGTGGGCGCATTGGCAGCGCCATTGAAGAACATGGTCATCACCGTCGACAGCATGTTTGACCAGGTAAAGCCGCCGGGTCCGCCCACGCTCTCCTGTATCTGATTGCCCTCAATATCATCCTCAATGTCGTCCAGAGCCACCTTCTTGGAGGCATTCGGCTTGACGGCAAACTTGCGGGCGCTGCTCTCGGGGCGATAAACTGGTGACTGCGACTGCGACTGGATCAGCTGTTGCTGGCGCTGGTACAGCTCCTGCTGGGGAAAGGCGTAGGTGAGCAGCAGGCAGTTGCAGGCCACTATGGAGAGCAGCAGGTAGGCGTTTAGCTTGCGTTGATTCAACATGGCGTTGTCTACAAAATAGAAATAAGCAAAGTAAGCTCGTGTTTTCAGTCTTTCGTATTGCGCACTTAAAAACTGGGAGGCCCCAACCGCCAAGTCCATATAACACTTTCACATTGCCCAAGCGCTGACGGGTTGTTTGAACCTGCCCATGTCCCGCGCATACAAATAAGCCCAAAAACTAAAGCTAACAAGAAGCACACAAAATAGTGTCCAGTGCGCACGTGCAGTTACATGAAATAGTTGGCCCAATTCACGAGTGTCCATTCCGCAAGACTCTATTAAAGTGACATAACATAAAATAATTTAATGAAGGCTCAAGAGCTATGGGAAGTCTTTAATGAATGTCATAAAAACTCTTATATCTTTAATAAAGCAATTCAATGCTAGATAAACGATTCCTGAATAATGAGTTTATAAACTAAATTCATTTACCTCCCGGCCAAAAAAGAATAAAACAAATTCACAGGCTAAATGGAAATTTTCTGTGGAAGAAAATATGAAAGTTGTTGCGCATTATTTAAGCAAAGAGCTAACCACTTCCGAAACAAAAAGACAAAAACAAGTCTAACTGCGCGTAATTAAAATGCCTTGCCTCAGAGCTGGAGTCTCGGTCAAATTGAACCTGTTCCCAGTGGCAGGGGCATATTAGAGAGCGGCAAGAAAGCGGCTAAAGCCACAGAATTGGTCAAGACTGGGCAGCCAAAACAAGACAACACCCAAGCGCTGGCTTCATTAAAAGAAGAAAAACAAAACCTGATGCGCACTGAACTGGGATATACGATATATTAAGTACTTGTTAGGCTGAAAGAAAGCAAGCCGCTGCGCGAGGTGGTAAAAGCGATTAGAGCCACAGAGAAAGACTTCCTGAAACTAGAGTTAACACCAATATTCGTCTTGATATTCAAATGGGTAAATTAGCTGTGAGTTCTGCTGCTCTGCGGCTCTTCCCGATAGATGAAACAACAATCTTTGAGTCTCAATCGAGGCCTTGCTTTTTCTGGAACCAGTTCAGCCGTAGCGGTACTTGCACACAGATGTCATGCAGCATGTTACCGTTAAAAAATAATAATGAAAAAACTGGCCAGAAAGAGCCATAGAGAATGCCAATAGCTGAACTGAGCTGAGCATCGATCAGGGGAGATGCGATTGCATTGATTTCCATTTAATTGCCCAACAACCTGCTGCCAACAGCGGAAACGGGCCAACAGAATGGGTCAGCTTCTAATGCTGCTGCTGCTGCTTTTCTTCTACTTCTTCTCATATCATATAACGGCCTTACCATGGAAATGTAAATTGTTTTGAGATGCGATCATCAATCAACATTATGACACGCTTTTTATCACGCCTGCGACACAGTTCCACCAAATGTGAATCGCTCTTATAATTATTGCATCTATGTAAATTTAGAAAGCTGTTAGGAACGTGCAGTGGCACTTTGAAACGGTCACTAGGTTTCATGGGAACGTGTCTTTTTTATGCCTTCTTTGCTATCTTTTTACCGTGGGGCGTGAGCGAGCCGTGAATCAATGAATTAGTCAAGAGTTCTCAGTTATATAAACGTGCGAAACATATGCAAGGGGCGAGATTCAGAGATTTTGCCTGCAAAAACTCCTTTAAATCTTCATTAAGGTCTTAAGTATATGCTCTATGGCTAATTAAAAATATAATATTAATAGTATTATTTAAATTTGCATAACATTTTATGCTTTATGATGATTGGATGATAAAGAGATAAAATATATAAGAATCTGTTGCTAGAAAGTAGAGTTAGGCATGAAATTGTGTATAAAAATGTTCAGCTGATAAAGCGTGGCCTCTTTATATACATTACCTGTCGAAAAACAAATTTAAAAAAATCAAGTTTATAAAAAGCTAATATATATGAAATACAAGAAAAAATCACCTGTCACTCAGAGCAAATAATTTAAATAAATAATCATAAGTTGAATAAACAAAGAAATTAATAATTGCCTCTGGATTTGCACCGGCGATCTCTCTCATGTTAGTCGAGTGCTCTGACAGCGAAGCCACACAGGTTCAAAGAACAATTCTAAGACTGCATTGTTTTGCAAATCAATTCCCACTAGAAGGTCAAATTTTCCAAAGCCCAGTTCAGATTACAGATTCGAACAGTCTGTCAGTCAGCACTGGGGATATTCAGTTATTATTAAAGATATATAAAATATACAATGAGAATATATTAAATTATTTGCTCAAAGTCAACTCTTCGACGAATGTGGCGTATGATATGATATAATATATTTATAACATTAAGTATCGTACGTCTTGCTTGGGTAACCTGCCTTTTGTTTTGTTTCAGCTTCAGCGATTTAGCATGATATATGAAATGGATTGAGATATGATTGGTTTAGTAGGCAATAATGCTAAAAGCTTTTACTCTCTTTAAGGCTAGGCACGCAACTCTTACTTTCATGGTCGGCAATAACAATTCCATTAAATGTGGCAATTAAAGAAGTATTTTTGTTATTGAAGAAAAAACAAACAACTGTTGCCAATAATAAAAAATAATTTACACATATGCGTCGACTAAACGAAATTAAAGCCATTTCTTTAGAAATAATTGCAAATGGACTTGGACACAAAATTAGAAAGTGTAAAAACCGCAAAAAACGAAACACGCGCCAAATGGCTAAATGTTAAGCAGTGTGAGAGGAGGAGGGTAATTATAGTAGTTAGTGGTTCTTTGGTCAAATGTACCAAACATTTATTACAATTCATCTTCCATCTACTTCTCTCGTCTCTTCGATGTGCTTTTCGTTTTTAATGCGGTCGCCACCTTGGCACGCCCCACTGAGCGGGGCCCAAGTCAAAGCTGAGAAAGTATCTTCGTGATTTGCGGTTGGGCTTCTACCTTTCCTTTGCACGTACATACATACTTATATGTATATACATTGGAGCTGGCGCTGAGCTTGGAAGTGCTGAATCATTCTGTGAGAGCCAGATTATCTTGTTGCTGTTGTTGTTTTTGCTGCTGCTTATTTTCGGTTAACGCAAGCTCGGCGCAGTCATCGACTCGTTTGTGGCAAGAGAAACTCGAATAAGTGTGTGTATATAACACACACACTCACGTGTGCTTTGCGGAGTTTCACTTTCTTTTTGGCCAAGAATTCGAGTACCTTCAGGTTTATTGACCACAAAAACTGAAATTTAGCCAGGCGCAGGCGCAAATCCCGCTCAGTTTGCATTTATAGTTCAGCCTGGGCGACTTAAACTTTCCAGCAAGTTCGTGTCTTAAGTCTTTCATTTTATTCGCTTTTCGCTCAATGGTCAAACACCTCGACGTGCAGTGTCTAACGGTACATTGCGTCGCATTTAAATGCGGCTTGGAAAATGCGACATTTTTGTTGTTGCTGTGTTTTTGAGCGACTATTTGGTAACAACAGGTGTCAACGGGTTTCTGCTATTCGGCATGACAAACACATCCAATGCCCAAATGACGCAATGTGGTGAGCATGATCGAAGAGCCATTCAATTTGCATAGGCATCCGTTTGTCAAAGCTGCATTCAAGTAGATTGAGGCTTGCCAAGATCAAAGGAAAGCTGCTTGTGCCATACAACAGCTGCAACAGTTGCAACAGCTGCCAGCATTAGTTTTACTTTTACCTGACCCGAATGGGCATATAACTTATAAGCGTCACGAAAGCAGAACAAATTGCAACTGTCATTAGGTATTATTATTATTATTTTTTTTTATTCATTTTGCAGCTGCACTTGATGCCGGAATTGCAACTGTCACGATTTGCTTGACAATTGCCAGAGTTAACGGTGTGAAAATTGTGGCCTTGTTTTCATGCAAGTCTTCGAATTTATATATTTAAATGCACAGATGTATTTCCAATTGAATTGGTAGAAATTTATGAAATTTTTAAGTAATTCGTTTTATTTTTAGATATTTATTTTAAGTATTAGCTGAGAAATCATTTGGGAGAAACTACTGAATACGCTCCTTAAATGTCTCATATTTATTAAGCATATTTGCATTTCTCTTTACTTTTATATGGAACTTAATTTTTTTTTTTTAATATTGGCAGCTGATATAATTTTTTACTGTTTAATGTTTTTTGACTTAAGAAAGTTGGCAATCTAAAAATTATATTAAGGACTTTCGTACATTATATTAAGATGTTGCGAATTTTACAAAAGGTCTTAAATTTTTTATTTCAATTTATTTTTTAAATTATTATTTTACCGTGTATAAAAAAAGAAAACGCAAGGTTTTTTTTTGTAAATTTCTAGATTTTGCTATTGTATTATTACAAAAATAGTTAATGGCTTTAATAGTTACTCCCAGGCATTCAATTTAATTCAATTGCTAACAAAGTGGATTTTTTTATGAAATATTTGAAATATATTTGTAGTTATAAATATAAAATACGCTGAACTTTGGCCGGAATATTTAACTTATTTTTTAATTTTCAAAACTTGCAAACGATTTCATACATCTTTAACCCTGCAAATTCGATTTTCTTGAAGAAATATTTTTGTTTAATATTTCATTAGGGGTATATATATCTATCCTATTTTCTGAAATATATATTTGTATTTAATTGCAATTCATAAGAATTTTATATGCCTAAATTATTTTCACCATATTTATCAATAATTTAATTTATTTGAGATGACAAAACTTACCGACAAAACTGCACCACAAAACTAACAATTTAGCAGTTAGCCAAATTGATTGAGCACGCTTAAACGGCTTGAAGAAAAACTTTCACCACAGACTGGGCAACAACAGCAGCAACAACAAGCGCAGACTATGTTGACAAAGTAGAAGCCGCAAAATGCCAAAGAAACCACCAACAACAACAACAACCGAAACAACAATAACAACAAAAGCCACAAACAAACGTCTTGCATGAATGAAAGTTACAAAAAGACTTGCTTTAAGCTAACACAGCGGGGCGTAAAGTAAGAAAAAATAAAATATTTTATATATATTGAAGTCAAAGTCATGGAATTTATAAAACAAATTGAGCAAAGCAATGTGGTTTGAAAATGGGTTAAGAAGTGGGAGAGGGAGCGAGAGAGAGAGAGAGAGAGACAGAGAGAGATGCCTCTTGTGGGCAATTAATAATGAATAAAACAAACATCGAATTTTCAGCATAGAAATCAAGTCAAAGCACAGCCCCAAGCAAGGCGTTAATTGGCATGCAAAGAGCTAAAGAGCCGCACTCGGCCACAAGAATCAGTTCATAGATACACACACACACACACACACACGCACACACACACATAAGCACACACATGCAGAGAAGTATCAAGGCCACAGAGCTGATGTTAAGGTGCGGGCTTTTGAAATTCTTTAGCCACAAATTTGGGTCAGTGGGTGGCCCAAAAAGTGGCAGCCAATTTGAAGCATGCCGCATGCAGCTTGAGGCTTGGCTCAATGCACAATTTCCATAAGGCAGCCAATGCGTGCGCCAGTCCCCGTCCCCGTTCCCGTGCCTGCTCAACCCCTGCCCTAACGTGACCAGGTGCTTCTGCTATGTGTGTCTGTCCGCCAATTTAAGCCCAGTTGTTGCGTGCGTTGTGTTTGCTTTGGCCTTTTTCATGCAAAGTTGTTAACTCGTTTAACAGACAATTTCATGGTGGCCGTTCCTAAGAATTTGACGCTACAGGTTCTGTTATTTCTTGGCCTGACCCAAATATTTTCTAGCTATAGCTGTTCTTTCTGCCCGATTACATAAATCACAGTCTCATCAATTCACTTGTGTTCTATGAATACCTTTGAAAGTTAGTTTGAATCCAAACTAAATCAATTATTTTGGCTATCAACTGCAGACATCCAAGTGCCAAATACCGAATGCTTTTCAATTTACATGAAATTAAATTTATGAATCAGATTGGAATGCAATTTAAATTGTATTCAAGCCATTATTTACTTTATAAAGTGTATGATATAAAGATTGAAGAAATCTGTAGATATAGTTTAGATGTTAATATAGGTGTCCATATATAAATTTGTCCAAATTCAAATTTGTAGACGCGGTTTGAAGTTTCCATATCAGTTTCCATACCCGAAATTGTGTTCTGTATCGACCAAACTATTTGCATATCAAAATATATTAAAATCAGACTTCTCTATCTTAAGCACGGTTGGTATAAAGTTAAGATAATTAAATAAAGATATAATCTCAAATATTACTCTATAGTACTTGCAGGGTATTTAATTTAATTTGAAATTGTTTTGAGCTGATATAATTTAAAGCTGTTAAAACATTATATGTTTTTCAAATTATTTTTTTTTTGTGTTTTGATATATATGGCTGCAAGAGTATTTCATTTATATTTTTTTTTATTTTGTAGCTGATATAATATTCAACAGCATTATAATATTTTCTTGGCAGTTTAAAAATGATGTTAAAAACTTTATCACATTAAATTAAAATTGATGTTTTTAGGTCCTAATCGAGCACTTAGTAAAATCGTAAAAATACCAGAGAAAGTTGAAAAAAAATTTAAAAATTTTACTTGTACATATCACAAATCCTTTAAACCTAAATACACTTTAATTATTATATTTACTTGAAAATGAAATTTAAATATATTGTTAGTTATTAAACTTAGCATCAAAAATAAGCCGTTGCTTACCCGTTACTTAGCTGTAGTCTAGCAGTTGCTAGCGCTTAAACGGTCCAATTTAACTATTTAAGCTATTGACTAGCAGCTTGTTAAAAAATACGAGATTCACAAGGATCACGCAGCTCCGTTCATTCGCTCGAAATTTCGTTGCACACAATTTGAAATTATCACGCGATTGTCGAAACTGCACAATTCACCTGTTGCACTGGTATTGCGCACCACGAAAATAGTTCGAGTACAATTTATATCTCTTTTCTTGAACTTGGTCGAAAGACTTTCGTTTGCTTTAAGATGCGTCGCAATTTCACTACGCGTCTTTTTGTGTTGTTTTTGCTGTTGCTGCGGCTGCTACGGCTGCTGTTGACGTCTGAAACGGCGATCGCCTTGAACTTGCCTTTATATAGCCTGACCCATTTTTTCGTGGCGAAGAAATGCAGCGAACCGGCTGCGCAGAGTACAGCGGCTGCGCAACGGCAAATTCAGTTCGACACGCAACATGTTCGCTGAGCTGTCGAACTGCGACGAAGTTGCGTCTGTGCAGCTGTGCCGCCTGCGTTTGACTTGATCGCGTGTAATTAGCCATTCGCTTATGCTTCTATTTTTGTCCTCTTTTGAGCTGTCGTTTATTGCTCTTTGCTGCGGGTGATTTACCGATCTTTCTACCTGCTCATCTTTGCCAAGGTTTCGTTTTCATTTGCAGTTGCTGATTTACATTAAAGTGTATTTCTGAGTGCGTACAACAGCTTCCAAGCCGCTTTGTTCAATCTTTACGACCCCGACAAATTACTCATCCACCTTTTGTTGGCAACAGACTGGGGCTTACCTTGACTAGGATAACTTTTCCAATGTTGCGCAGCGTTGCGATGACTGATTGTGGCCACAGTTGACTCATGGATCAAACAGAGATGAGTTCCAAAAAAGATAAAGTAGTTGACGTTGGTTTAGTTGTGATCAATAAAAAAAACTTTACCCAGATATATGAAACAGCGCAAGTATTGAAATATATAAAATCTTTGTTGTATATGCATTCTAGTGTGAACAGCGTGGTTTCATGTGGAATATAAAATATTCTTAATAAAAGTTCATACAACCTTCTAGCTTATTCAATTAAATGATAAATTCAATAAATAAGAAAATATGCAAAAAGCAGAAAATCCTTGTTAGTTGAAAGTGTGTTAAAAATTCAATGAATGCAAAAAACGAAATGCGAAAACATTTTAAAGGATTTTGCGAGCAAGCGAAGAATTTGGTTAATAATGAAAAAAAAAACAACAAGAAAGAGGCAATGGTAAACTGCACGTGCTTGTGTGTGTGTGTATGTGTGTGTGTCTGTCTGTGTGTGTGTGTGTGTGTGTGTGTGTGTGTGTGTGTGTGTGTGTGTGTGTGTGTGTGTGTGTGTGTGTGTGTGTGTGTGTGTGTGTGTGTGTGTGTGTGTGTGTGTGTGTGTGTGTGTGTGTGTGTGTGTGTGTGTGTGTGTGTGCGTGTGATAGTGCTTGTTTTTCTTCGCCTTCCTTGCTTCTTTTACATTTTTTCTTCTTCGTCTTCGCCCGGCCAGCGGCACACGTGCAAAAAAGTTAAGCCGTTCGAGCAAAAGTTTGCCAAACAGCCAGACGAACGGACAAGGTATTAGAACTCTTTCGAAATCAAATCTGTCCAGGCGAACGAGCGAGAGCGAGAGGGAGAGAGAGAGAGGGAGAAAAACTAACACAGACACAGCTGCTCGGTCGCCATCTGCATTTGTATGTGTTTACATTTAGTTGTATTCGATTTGCATAGCAGATTTAAGCAAGAGTTCAGACAAGCTGAAGAGAGAGAGATAGAGAGAGAGAGAGAGAGTGGGGCGGGGGAGTTAGGGTCACACACAAATCAATGCCAACTCTGCGGGCAATCAGCATACAGCTGGGGCGGCAGGGGCAGTCGACGCTTAAACGCCTTCCCTGTTGGTTATTGAGTGGTCTTAAAGCCGATTGGGCCAAGTTTTGTTCTGCCAGTGGCTTTGCTTATTGAATAAATGTGCACGGATTTATGCAAATCCCAACTACAGCACCTGCCCGGCTGACCTGTCCAGCTGACCTGTCCTCCCTCGTATATTTGCACGGACCAGGCTGACCATTTGCCATGCGCTTAATCCGCCCATAATTGTTCAACATTTGTTATCTAAACAGTGACTTTCACAGTGACTACCACTGTAGCTGTAACTGTGACTCTTCTGACTGTAATCCATGGATATGTCCAGAGTTTAGTTGTTATTGTTTGTCTTTTGTATTGGAATTTGCTGTGCACATTAGCGTAATTATTTGTGTTGATAGCGTGTGTGTGTGTGTGCGAAAACCGTTGCCAAAAACTGTCTAAACATTGGCACACAAATTAAGCTTAACATTTGGCATCCCCATTGACTTTGTCAGCCACGGCCAGAAATATGGTTTACTAATTCAATTGCTTTGGGCCGGATGATGAATTATGATTTAATTAGGCAAATTACGCACCTATTTCATAGTATAATAATTCAAGTTATCTTTCCCCCACTAAGTCCAGACCTATCTCTGGCAGCTCCATCATATATATAAATATATTTATATATATATTTATTTATATATTTATAATTTATATATATATTTCATCTATTGATTATTTTATTCGACCATTGACTCTGCAGTTGATATATGTATTTTCCTTTATTCAATATTTATTTTTTAGTAAATAATTGGCTTTTAAAATATTTTGAATATGTGCAAAGTATTTCAAAGCAATGATTGTTAAATGTCAAATGTATATATATTTTTTCGATAACATATATTGACCATTATGTATGCCTTTTCCATTTGTTTATTGGCTTAATTATCTTCAAAAGTCTCCGATTGGCTTCTCTAATATAGCACTTAAATTAAGTAAATAGTAAAAGTTCTCAATCTCAAACCTTTCCAAGCTGTATAGAAAATGAAATTGGACTATTTAAGCGCTTGATTGTGTATCAATTAGCGCACATTTTAAAATTCTCTTTGTGTGTTTGCCTGGCGCATTAGCACGAATATTTGTCCCGGCGCTCATACACCGCCCCACCTCGCGACCGCGCTGCCTGCACAGCGTCTGGGTGAAACCAAAAAAGTGACCCACATTTCGTCTATTTTTTCTGTGTACGTTGCTCATGTGTGAAGCTGTGTTAAGGGGGCTGTGGCGACTATGGTGGGGGGTTATTTGCTGACAAATTGAAATCATGACATTAACCTCGACGTCACATACACAAACCCAAGCCAAATAAACACACATAAACGCACACACATGCAGGCGCGCACACATGAAGAACTCTTAGAGATTGTTGCATACTTTCAGGCATATTATTTATGCACAGACCCTGATCTATGCAGTCATCTGTATGTGTGTGTGTGTGGGCGTGCGTTCGTGGTAATATAAAATCAATAAATCGTAAGCATTTTTTATTGCGCATCCTGCCAAACTAGAAGACAGGACGCTGCCTTTATTTTCCTTGATTTTACATAAGGCCGAAAACAGTAGCTGATGGCTCTGTATGAAAAACTATAACGCTCTCTGAGTTTATCAACGCAGAACCACTTCAGAATAATGATGTCTGCTACCAGCACAACTAACAACTGATAGCCGCAGCTGGAGGGAGGGCGGCATAATGTTTTGCTATATTTTTATATTAAATCAAATATTTTTGCTGCCCTTGACAAAATGCAACATGCTGATAAATATTTGTTTTATTGCTGCACATCGACTTAAGAAATTCAGGCGGAAGTTAAAGTTTGTAAAAAAATGTGTATTAATTGAAAAAAAAAAGAACAAAAAAAAAGATCAGAATCAATATCAACTGCAGCTAAAAAGGCAATGCTATAAGCCAGATAATGCCAGATGCTTAACTTTAGCTAATACTGTTTGAAAGCTAAAACGGCTATTTGAAGTGCATTAGCTACTCGTATATATTTCGGAATTTAAAGTAATGTATGAGTTAAAGAGCAGTCCTTACTGTTTTGAATAGCAAACATAAAGGTTTCTGACAAAGGAGATAAAAGTTAATATCCCTAAATATGGATTATTAGAACAAAATTAATAAAGTAGTTGAAAGTGCCATCAGGGTTAGATTGGAATAGTTTACATTTAAATTTAAATATCAGAAGCTTTCCTATTAACTAAATATGTGGTACAACACACACCTTTGTTTAACTACCCACATATCAACAGCCCACAATTGTGCGAATTCGTAAGAGTATTAATTAATAGAAACCGCCGTATATTGGATATCTGAGGAGCTTGTCATTGCCACACATTTCATCGAATTAAACGCATTTCGTCGAATTATGGTTGCACATACATTTTGGGCATTTGGTCAGACCTCTGCTTTATGCTGTTCGCTGGAATGACATTAACAGGGCTGTTAGTCGCCTCGACCACGCCCCTAAAATGTAGTAAAGCAAATTATGAAATTTCATCGCATTTGTAAAATTGCATTTCAATCAATATCCCTGAACAGAGACTACTTTAACATATTTCAGCAATTAGGCTGTACACCTGTGTCCGAGGGCGCTCTGTGTGTGCGTGTGTGTGTGTGTGTGTGTGTGTGTGTGTGTGTGTGAGTGTGTGTGAGTGTGTGAGGGGCGTGGTTAATAGTGTTGGTGCAGAGTTGACATTAAGTTCAAAGTGGATAACAATTTAGATATAAATGGACATAGGCTTATTTAAACTAAGCATTGTTATAATAGCAGCAGACATTAATACAATTTGTTGTTGCAGACCCAAAATCAAATCAGATTTAACTGAAATTTTAATCGAGCTTCTAAGGCCAAGACACGACAATCTACAATTCGAACACTTTTGAGTTTCAACTTAATTTAAACTACAATTTCGTTTGCCAACTGCCATTAAATGCCAGCTAGCATGATTCGTTTTACACATGTTCGAAGCGTTTTTTATTACGATTTATCAAAGGAAAATAAAGGGAAAAGGGGTATCATTAAAAATGCAAGCCAAAGCATTTGCTGGGCTCATAAACATCAAATTTGTAAGGACGAAACATCTGTTAAGCTTTTATGGCGCCTCTACAGAAGCATTATAAAAGCATCGAAAAAGTTTTCCTGATGATACAAATGTGCCCCCAGACCATAATGCAAGTTTAATTTCCAGCTCGACACGCAAAAAAGGGCTCAATAAATAACGAAACAATATTTTTTTCTTTGTGTTTAAAAGTAGATATATATAAGAGTTGTATATATTTTCGTGTGGAAAATGTAAAACTGTTGGCTTGGTGATTTGAGGCTGGCGGCGAGCAGCTGTTGACTGATGCTATGTAACTGGCCAGGCGGGCCTGTACAGGCAAGATAAAGTACACTTCCGTGATAAATATAACAACAAGTACCCAAGGCACGCACAAGCCGTTGCCCAATAGCCCCGGCCAGAACCAGCCAGACCCAGCCAGAACAAGCCAGACCCAGCCAGACCAGACCAGGCCAAACGCATCCAAATTCATTTTGGCAACAGGCAGAGGCTTAGACTGGGGACTACCAGTTGGGGATCCGGAATGGCAGCTGTTATAATGATGCCAACGATACATCATCGCAAAATGTTAAAATTTTTGGCAGCGCCGAGCGCCGAGTGCCGAGTGCGCCGTCAACAGCTGTTACCGCTGATGAATCCTTTGGGTCCGGTTCACTCAGTAGCAGGCGTCCTCTCACAGCGCCCGGCTGCCTAATATTTCAATATTTCGCACATAAAAGGCGTAAGCTATTTTTCATTATTCCCCTAAGCATTCCCCTAGCTAAGCTTGTGTCGTTGCAACGCAACTGCCTCTTCCCTGCCTGCCTCCATCCACCTAGCCCCTAGCATTGCGTTTTTGGCTAATTTCCCTAAATAAATCTAAAAATTATGAAATACACAACAACCGGCACATAATTAGCTATCATAGAATATGCAAGGCACGCGTTTCAGATTCTATGTTGTCCCCCATTCTGCATCGTTCCGTTTCGAACCGCATTCCCGTTCGGGCTCCACGTACCCACTGTTCAAGATTATTGCCATTTGCTTGCAGTTCTATAAGTTGTTTCAAAACTTTTTGCTTTCTGTTTTTTTAACCCTTTTTGGTATACCCTGCAGCCACTAGCATATGTCAAAGGGGTGTAGTAGATCTAACCGAGAGTGAAGACGGGATCGGAGCAAGTAGCTTGGCGATTCCGCGGCAACGGAATGTGGAGGACGGAAAGAATTTTAAAATATTCCCGATATTATTTCTGGATCTCGAAATTGAAGCTGACTTAACATTAAAATTTTTTAAAATTCGCTAAATATGTGTAGGCAAAATAAAAAAAAAATAAAAGATACATTTCCACAGAAATGTGATCAAATAAATTGTCAAACATTAAAAAAATATTGAATTATTCCTTTTTAATATTGAGCTTGAGCTTTCTTATAAATGTTAAGCATATCTGCAAGAGCTCAGCACATAGAATTTGGCGTGTAGCCAATAAATTTAATTTATAACAAGAAATATATTCATCAGATCTTATTACAGCACATCGTTTAGTCGAAACACGCCAGCCTATTGCATTCCAGGTTGTTTTTTTTTTTTAATTTGCCGTGCGTGCTTTGTATATTTGGAATCTGCATTCACGTAGTTTATGCCCCTGTGCCCCTAGTAATAGCATAAATCTACAAAACAAGAAACCTGAATTCGCAAAGTAGGCACAACGAACCACAAACGAGAAACTTGAAAGCCGCTTAAAACGAAATGCATGTGGGCCATCAAGTGGCAGCCGTGCTGGGAAAAACTATGTGAGCCCTAAGGAAAGTAGCAGGCAGCACTCAGGAGTTGCCAAGGATTAAAAGAAGGTAGAAAAAGACGCAGTGCTTGAAAGAGAAAAGCTGCAAAAGAATAAAACTGAAATTCGTGAGATGAGAGCTGCAATTAAACTGATTGCACAGATATATCTTTATAAAAAGTCTACAATCTACACACACATAAATTAACTTGGCTCGCTGACCCGTGTCTGAGAACCGGTTTTTCGTCATTCGCAATCATTTAATTATAATCTAATAATGACTGCTAAGTATTTTTTAAGTCATTTATCAAGGCGTTATATGAAGTCTGCGGTTCGAAACCCTGAGCAACACGAAATACTGAATACAATTTGAAAATGTATCAGCCCGGAGTTACTTCATTCAAGACCTTAAGATATTTAACAGCTATGTCAGCCAATCTAAACAATTTTTTTTTTAAATTGGCCAACATTGTTGCGAAACGAGAATACAGACGTTGCTCTTTATAAAAACCTCGAGCATATGTGAGATCATCTTCTCGCTGAAGCGCATAGTCTTCGGTCATGCTTGAACCTATTAGTAGTAAAAATAGCACACACCACAAAAAGAACTATTTTCACATGCTAACAAATTGTATTTCAATGCGATTCGCTTATCCACACCTACATTCACTCCCCTAATACAAGCAGCTTGTCGGGTTGATCAACTAGTTGACTCTACTGAATGCATATACCAGGCTGTTTTGCTACATCTAAGACTTCTTAGCACTATGAGGATTCGCTCCAAGGATTCGATACGCCTTCATAGTTCCACCAGCATTCAAGGCGGCAACTAGATCCCAGATAAGTAAGAGGTATTCTACCAGACCAAAATTCTACCAAATGCTTGCTCTCGAAACAATTTTTGTTTATATTAGATATTCAGTACCTTCGCGTTCTAATATAAGCTATTCAAAATATTGGCATAATATTGGCAGGCATAACCCAGTAGCAAGTGTTAGTTATCTCTTTATATAAAAGTTTGTGTCTTGACTTACTGGCGGACTTATTGGCCCAAACCGTAACAGCTAGGAAGCTTATGTAATGAAGGTGCACGTTAAGACGGGGTTTCGAGATATTCCACCCGCAAGTATGGAAAAATCGTAAAAAACGTTTGCTTGAAACTTTTTTATTTACCATCCGATCGGCCATAAAATCAATTTCCAAGTGCATTGTTTAAATTAATTTGAGGGGTGTTTCACACTGTTCCAAAAATGTATTTCTCCTTGGTGGAAATGGGGGACAAAGATTTGGTGGATAACGTTTCGCGCTCAAATTTATTTTTACGGATCTATATGAAAAATCATTTGAGATGTGTTTCACATTTTTTCGCAGAATCAAAGCATCCTCGGTAAAAATGCGATTCTAAGATGTGTTGGTGCAGTTTTAAGATTTGTTCGATTTACCTCAAACTTATTTTCAGAGCTCTACCATAATAAATACGTGTTTCAGCAATTTGGGAAAGTCCAACCACAACAATGGTTAACTAGCGAGAAACGTTGGTATAAAACATTTTTGTAAGCCATCGTATCGGCCTCAAACTCCTTTTTAAAGATGTTTGCTCTAATTCATTTGAAGGTGTTTCGCACTTTTTGGAAAATCGATCCCTTCTAGGTGAAAATGGGTGTCAAAGATTTTGTGGGTGTCGTTTCGCGCTTAAATTAATTTACAAGGATCCATGAGAAAAATCATTTGAATCAAAGCATTCTCGTTAAAAAAAGCAATTCATAATTTTTTTAGTGATACTTTAATTTTTTTCCGATTGGCTTCAAAATTATTTTCAAAGCTGTTTGAGAACATTTATTTTATACGTGCCACGGACAAGGCTGGGCTATACGCGTTAGTATTTATATATTTATTCGCAATAGTTCCTTTTGAGTATGTGCGTCTAAGGAATCGCATTCACTTGTAACACCTCGCACCCACTGCTAGTTATGGAGACCAATTGTAGCTTCTCTTGCTGCGCATTGTCTGGGAACACACAGTTGTCGTAGACTAAAATACCATTTTCGCTTCGAACAAAACCCTCAAGCATATTCATCAAATTCCTTGAAATAACTTGTTCGTCGGAGCGCAGAGGTGTACTGATTTGACTATTAAGGATTAGAAAGTAATCATCGCCATGCCCCGTGCCTATAATTAGGTTGGTTAAAGTTGAAGCACAAGCAAAATATTTATATGTCCCTTACCAAAATTGAAATCACTGCGCTGCGATAGCGAATTTCCAGTTCCCTGATTAGCGGGATTATCATAGACGTACCCATAAACTGGACTCTTCCCGTACTTACCATGCAGCTCTATGGAGCGTATGGTATCATTTCTGAACAGCACATCCGTAAATATGCGCTGTACATCCAAGTAACTCTCCAAGCTGAAATTGCGATTACCCAGATATTCTTGTCTGAGGTTCCGTGAGTAGTCATCCATTTCCTCAAGCGTTTCCTTGGAGTCCCGATAGAACAGAAAATGGGGCGCCAACTCGAACCAGCGACTATTCAACTCCTCAATCAGCTCTCTTCCATTGGCTTGCTTTTTCATAAGCAGAGCAGCGTTGTAAGTGCCATCATCGTGCGTGTTGGCGGCTAACCAAGGCACTTGTCCAAGCTTTCCACTCTTGATAATGTCGATAGGGTGTTGAGTAAGGAAAGGCTCAGCCGCATCGACGGACTCTATCACAGGGCCGAATGGCGTAAAAGGGACATAGTCAAACACGAGGAACTGACGCACAGCGGTGACTATTTGCGATGCATCCTTTGACTTGAGGCACTTTTTGAGCTCAACAGAATCACTTAGCAAGCCGCAACCCACAATGCGACCCAGTTCAAAGGCACGTCGCCGTGCACCTTGTTGCACCACCCAGGGATTCAATGCATTTCCACTCAGCGAAATAGCTACCTTTACCAGCTGGTTGAAATCCTTTTGAAGTAGCTGCAAATGCACGGAGGCACCTCCAGCAGAAAGACCTAAGACAAGTATATTCTCTGGCTCGCCACCAAAACGATTAATGTGCTTCCTAATCCAGCGTAATGCCAGACGCTGGTCCTTTAGTCCAAAGTTGCCTGATATAGCGCCATCTTCGGAACTTGCAAATCCCAATGGCCCCAATCTATAGTTAAGCTTTACCATTATAAAATTTCCCGTGTCCATAACTCGCTCGTGTATCCCCTCGGACGACGCTTTAAACATGAAGCCTCCGCCATATATATCCACCAAAACTGGAAAGCTTTTGCGACTGGAATTCTTGGGCTTATACACGCTCACAGTCAGACAGTCCTCTACACCGCGAAGTTTGTCCGGTTGCTGAACTAACTGACTCCACTCCATGCAGTTCGCGGGAGGTTTGGTCGCATCGTAAATTTGCTTCCAGCGCTGGGTGTATGGCCTTGGTGCCTCGAAGCGCAGCTCACCCACAGGTGGCTCCGCATAGGGTATCGACTCATAGCTATAATACCGTTCGTTATCCCGTCCACGCAATTTACCACATGGCAGTTCCACCAGCAGTTGATCCGTGGCGGACACTACCCCAACAAGACACAGCACCAAGAGGAACCCAACACAGCACATGATCCGTACTTAAGCAGATCCCAATTGCGACTAAGACAGACGACGGCAAGGAACGTTACTTGTATGAAATGAAAGTCTTTCCGATTTGAACTTGAACTGGATGGGGTTGGCGGGCCTTTGGCTTACTCAGATATATAACTTATAATTGATTTAAAATTGCATTATGGGCTCATCTTAACAGACACGCGGCTTTATTTTAAAGTAATGAATAACCAGTATTCTAATTAACCCAAAAGCTTACATATCTAATTTCAGGTTATTTGAGAAAGTTTGTGAAATCAATGCAAAAGCATTTCAAGCCAAAATGGAATGAGTTCAGCGACCAGGTATATGCATTATAAATGTCAAATTAATAGTATCTAATTACATAAATTAAATACTGATCAAGATGCAATTATATAGGTTTGATTTAAGGCGTGGAAGCTAATTGAGCAAACTTTAAAGAAACTATCTCACTTGAAGCACCTCGCAGCTGTTACGTTTGATTGAAAGCAATTTCAGCTGCTCTTGGGCCACATTGTCACGCAAAACACAATTGTCATAAGTCAAAGTCCCATTTTCGCTTTGCACAAAGCTCTCTATCATTCTTATCAGGTTCTTGGAAATAATTTTCTCATCTGAGCGCAGAGGGTGGCGAACGGGATTGTCAAATATTAGAAAGAAATCATCCCAATGCCCTGAGCCTATAATTAGATAAGTGAACATTAGTTACGGGCACAGTAGTTCATATCAATCAAATTCCTACCAAAAGAAACATTGTTTCGCTTTGACAGCCAATGTCCACTGCCTTGATTGGCGGGATTATCGTAGACGTAGCCATAAACTGGACTCTTTCCGTACTTCCCATGCAGCTCTATAGAGCGTATGGTATCATTTCTAAATAATACGTCCGTAAACATGCGTTGCACATTCAAGTAGTTCTCCAAGCTAAAGTTTCGATTACCCAGATATTCTTGCCTTAGGTCCCGCGAGTAGTTGTCCATTTCCTCAATTGTTTTCTTAGAGTAGAACAGGAAATGGGGTGCCAGCTCATACCAGCGACTGTTAAGTTCCTCAATCAGCTCTCTTCCATTTGCTTGCTTAGCCAGTAGAAGAGCAGCATTGTATGTGCCATCCTCCTGGGTGTATGATACTAGCCAAGGCACTTGGGCAAACTTTCCACTCTTGATAATGTCAATGGGGTGCTGAGTGAGGAAAGGTTCAGATGCATCGACGGTCTCTACCACAGGGCCGAAGGGAGTAAAGGGCACATAGTCAAATACCAGGAATTCACGCACAGCTCTGACTAGTTGCGCGGCATCCTTAGTTTTCAGGCACTTTTTGAGCTCAGCAGAGTCACTTAGAAGGCCACAGCCCACCATGCGACCCAGCTCAAACGCACGTCTACGTCCACTTTTAAGCACAATCCAAGGATTCAGGGCATTTCCGCTAATGGACACAGCCACCTTGGCGAGCTGTCTAAATTCCTGTTGCAGCAGTTGCAAATGCACCGCGGCAGCTCCTGAGGAGAAGCCAAGAACAAGTATATTTTCCGGCTCTCCACCGAAGCGAGCAATATTTTGCTTGATCCAGTGCAAGGCCAGACGTTGATCTTTTAATCCAAAGTTGCCCGGCAAAGCGCCGTCGCCGGTGCTAACAAAACCCAGTGGTCCCAGCCGATAGCTGATCTTAACCACAATCACATTGGCGCTGGCCATGAGCGGCTCGTGTCCGTTTTCCACAGCACCACCGAACATGAAGCAGCCGCCATGTATTAGCACAATAACTGAAAACGTGCTGCGGTTGGAGCTCTTCGGTCTGTATACGCTGACAGTTAGGCAATCCTCACTGCCCGTCAGCTTATCCGCATGCTCGATGAACTGGCTCCATTGCATGCAGAGCACAGGTGGTTGACTGGCATCAAAGGTGGTCTCCTTCCACTGCTGGGAATATGGCTGTGGTGCCTCGAAGCGCAGTTCACCCACAGGTGGCTCCGCATAGGGTATAGACTCGTAGCTGTAGTATCCTTTATTATCGCGTCCACGCAGCCTTCCATGCGGCAGCTCCACCAGCAGCGGATCAGCAAAGGTAGCTGCTGCCCCCAGACAGAGCAATGCGATGCGAATCGACTTATCAGTCATAACCTGCACCCTGCCGAGTCTCAGTTTAAACTGTTCTCAGTAGAGACAATCTGCTGAGCTGTATTATTCTTATTCTCGATTCGACTCTCTAATTTTATTGCTGCTCATTATCTGCGCTCGCATCACGCAGAGCGACTAGGGCTTCAACACGGAAACTGATAGGTAAGTGTGCTGTGGTCGGGAGTGCCCGATTAGGAGATACCCCAAACCCATATCATATCTTAAGATCGATAGTTACTATAAACCTGTTCTGCATTAACATAAGAGAATATATTTTACAATAAAGAAACTTAAGTTTTTGTAGTTTTCGCTTACACTTACATGGCATGGACAAAAAGATGGACAGAAGGACGGTCGTGGTTAGATAGATTCAGTTCGACTTGTTATAGATTTACTCTCATGTCGTTCTTCTGCCTGTCACAAAAATTTGCACAAAAACATTATACCCAGTTTTCATGAGTTCAGGGTATAAGAATAAGTAGAACAGAACAGATTATTCTATTTATCAGCATTTGTTTGCATTTAACGCTACAAATCGATCGAACAACTATTAAATATAAAACTTTTGCTGTCTATTGGAAAATATTTAGTTCCATATTTTCGCAGCTGTTGCTCTTGATGTCAAGCAGTTGGAGCATATTTTGGCCAACATTATCTCGAAACACGCACTTGTCATAGGTCAAGGCTCCAGTGTCGCTTTGTACAAATCCCTCCAGCATGCTTATTAAATTCTTGGAAATGATCTTCTCGTCAGCACGGAGTTGAGTGTTTGGCTTGTCGAATATGAGCACATAATCATCGCCATGTCCTGTGCCTATAAGCATATCATGTGAATTCAGTTAAGGAATACTTTATATATATAAATATATATCCGTTTCTCACCAAAATAAATATCATCCCGCTTAGCTAGCTGTTGAGCACTGCCCCGAACAGGGGGATTATCATAGACATAGCCATAAACTGGACTCTTTCCATACTTAGCATGCAGCTCTATAGAGCGTATGGTGTCATTTCTGAACAGCACATCCGTAAATATCCGCTGCACATCCAAGTAGCTCCCCAAGCTGAAGTTTCGATTGCCCAGATATTCTTGCCTCAAATCCCGCGAGTAGTCGTCCATTTCCTCAATTGTTTTCTTAGAGTCACGATAAAACAGGAAATGGGGTGCTAACTCGTACCAGCGACTGTTCAGCTCCTCAATCAGCTCTCTTCCATTGGATTGTTGCGCCAGAAGAGCAGCATTGTAAGTGCCATCCTCCTGGGTGTATGATACTAACCAAGGCAATTGGGCAAACTTTCCACTCTTGATAATGTCAACGGGGTGCTGAGTGAGGAAAGGTTCAACTGCATCGACGGACTCTATCACAGGGCCGAAGGGAGTAAATGGTACATAATCAATGACGAGGAACTGACGCACAGCGGTGACTATTTGCGACGCATCCTTCGACTGAAGGCACTTTTTGAGCTCAACAGAGTCACTTAGCAAGCCGCAGCCCACAATGCGGCCCAAATCGAAGGCGCGTCGACGTGCACCTGGCTGCACCACCCATGGATCGAGTGCATTTCCACTAATTGAAAAAGCCGTCTTTGCCAGCTGGCTAAACTCCTCTTGCAGTAGCTGCAGATGCACGGAGGCACCGCCAGCTGAGTGACCCAGCACGAGTATATTTTCCGGATCTCCACCGAAGCGGGCAATGTTTTGTTTGATCCAGCGCAGAGCCAAGCGCTGATCCTTCAGTCCAAAGTTGCCAGACAATGCAGCGTCTTTGGCGCTTAAGAAACCAAGCGGACCGAGTCGATAGGCGATCTTCACCACTATAGCATTTCCCCTGACCATAATGGGATCGTGGCCGTGCTGAACAGGTCCGCCAAACATGAAGGCGCCGCCATGAATATTGACCAGAACAGGAAAAGTGCTACGACTCGAGTTTTTCGGCTTGTACACGTTAACCGTGAGGCAATCCTCCGTTCCTATTAGCTTGTCTTCCCCGTCGACAAACTGATTCCATTGCATGCAGAGCACGGGCGGCCTGCTGCCATCGAAGACGTCCTTCCACTGCTGGGAGTATGGCTGTGGGGCCTCGAGGCGTAGCTTACCCACAGGTGGCTCCGCATAGGGTATCGACTCGTAGCTGTAATACCCCTCGTTATCGCGCCCACGTAGTTTTCCATTTGGTAGTTCAACTAAAAGTGGATCGGCAAATGAAGCTGCCACCGCTAGGCAAATCAAGGTGACCGTGATCATGATATCATTCATGATTTACACTCGAGCGATTCTTGGCTCACACTAGTCTAGTCTGTGGCAAGTATTTGTTTTATATGCACTGCAATCACAACTAATTTCTCAACTAATTCTCTCGCACGCCACAAAGCCAATTAGATGCATGACCAAATATGAAATATGAGATTCGCTCTATCAACTGGCAAATCGGTATGTGGCAATCAATGTGACAGTTGATTGCGAAAAAAAACTAACAAGGCGAGAAAATGAACAACAAGATTACATATAAATATATGCTTAT
Source organism: Drosophila virilis (assembly GCF_030788295.1). Classification (NCBI taxonomy): domain Eukaryota; kingdom Metazoa; phylum Arthropoda; class Insecta; order Diptera; family Drosophilidae; genus Drosophila; species Drosophila virilis. Next base: position 33,167,317 of record NC_091544.1, read on the forward strand.
GTGTCCATAAGTTACAAACTAATTAAGTATAATAATAGTTCAAAATTCGTTATTTGTATTTACAATTGAAATGCTTCGAATTATATTCAAATTGGCTACGATTGAGTAAAGCAATAAATACAAAAAATAGAAAAAAAGGCACGCCGCAGATTAAATGCTCTTTTAGACACATAGCTTGAGGCTTTGCGAACATGTGAGGCAATATAGTCGCCAGGTATGGACAATATTTGGTTAATTTATAATAAGTGAAAACAATAAGGTCATGTTTTTGCCAATATATATATTCGAACAAAAAGATTTGTTTTTTAAAGAATTAAATTCGAGCGATCAATCCTATAATAACTAATTATTGTAGTGATCATTGAACAGAAAGCCTACATAAGACGATAGCTTTAGAACTAGAAACAGACAGACGGATATGGGTATACTGACGCGGCGATTGATGCTCATGAAGAATATATATACTTTATAGGGTTCGGAGATGTCTGCTTCTAGGCGTTACACATTTCACGACAAAATTATAATATCCTCATCGAATGGTATAAAATTAGATCAATCATGAAATTAAACTTAGATCGTTCATGAAAGTAGCCAGAACTGCATTTAAGCCTAATGTAAGCTTGGCTTACTAGTCTTAAGGTTTTGTCTAGACTAAGTTAATGGCTTTTTTTTTAATTCTTATTTAATTCTTAGCACAAGGACACAATTCATTTTGCATGAATTGCTGAGCATTTGTGCACAAAGAACAAATAATATTATAAATTTGAATAAAGCATTTTTATTTAACCTCTGGATCTGAATTTTAATTATGCGAATTAAAAATTGGTTACAATAATATACCCTTACCGCCAGCTTGCCACACTGAAAACTCCTGACCGCCAGTCCAATGGATCCCTTTAGTAAACAACAACTGGGCTTGGTGGAAGATTGCTGGAGACAGTGTCGGGCAAGCGATCCACTTTCTGCACTTTGCAGCTGGTACGTTGAATGACCATCAGCTGGAACTGCTTCTGACCCACATTGTCGGGGAAGGTGCAGTTGTCATAGACAAAGTCACCGGTTTCAAGAAAACCTTCCACCATCTTGACAAGCTTCCAAGAGATGACTTTCTCGTCAGGTCGCAGCGGCTCGCGTATTGGATTGTTCATCATGAGGAAATAATCGTCGCCATGTGCCGTGCCTGTAAATTGTTGTATTGGCATTGGTTAGTTGGTCAGATGCGAACCTTTAATGAATATCGTACCTAGGAACACGTCGCTGCGCCTTGCCAGTAACTGTCCAAACGAATGATCAGATGGATTGTCGTAAATGTACACATAAACTGGACTCTTTCCATACTTTCGCTGCAAATCTACGCCCAGCTCAATGCTGTTCTTGAATATCTCGTTCGTAAACATGCGCTGGAAGTCCCAATAGTTCTCGAGGCTGAACCTCCGATTGCCCATATAATGTTGCCTTAGTTTTCGAGAGTGGCTGTCCCTTTCCCTTCGGTTCATTGTGTTGCGATAGGAGAATAAGTAGGGCGCCAATTCGTACCAGCGTGTGTTTAGCTCATATATCCTCTCTTTGCCATTCGGCTCTTTTGCCAGAAATATGGCGGCATTGTAAATACCCTCCTCTGGCGTGTAGCCGGCCAACCAGGGGACTTGTGCAAACTTTCCACTCTTTATTATGTCAATGGGTAGCTTGGTAATGAAGGGATCAACTGTGTCCTCGGGCTCCACAGCGGGCCCAAATGGAGCAAATGGAATATAGTCATAGACCAAAAAGTGCTTAAATGATCTGGCCAATTCATTCGCATCCACCGCTTGCAGGCACATTTTCAGCTCGGCTGTATTATTGGGACTGCCGCAACCTAAAACTCGACCCAATTCATACGCCTGCTCAACACCACTTGGCTGCACAGACCAGGGCGACACTGCGTTTCCGCTCATTGAGTAGACGCCCTTCAAAATGCCTTTCATGTCCTCGTTCATAAGCTGCAGATGCACGGAACCAGCTCCTGAGGAGAAACCGAAGAGTAATATGCTATTGGGATCTCCACCAAAATACCCAATGTGCTTCTTGATCCATTTGATTGCCAGACGTTGATCCTTCAGTGCATAGTTGCCTGACCAGTCGGCATCGCCAGTGTTAGCAAAGCCCAAAATTCCCACTCTGTGGTTGATCTTCACCACGATCACATTGCCGCTGTCCATGAATCCCCTAGCTCCGTCCTCAAGAGTTCCGCCAAACGACCAGGCACCGCCAAATATACTTGCCACCACCGGAAAAGTTCTGCGAGTCGAGTTCTTTGGCTTGTATATGCTTACTGTCAGACAGTCCTCGCTGCCCGTCAATTGATCAGGTGTCGTGACAAAATGGCTCCACTGCAAGCACTCCGCCGACGGGCGTGTAGCATCAAAGATTTCCTTCCATTTTCCAGCAAATGGCTTGGGTGCCTCGAAGCGCAGCGGGCCTACGGGGGGCTCTGCGTAAGGCACGGATTCGTACGTGTAATATATTCCGCGATCGCGTCCACGCAGCGTACCGTATGGCAGCCTTACCAACAGCGGATCAGCCAAGCAAGTTGTGGGCCACACGCACAGCAATGCAGCCACAATAATACAGCAATAATTCATAATGTGCACTAAATGGGGTCCCAATGCATACTGCAGCCATCCCAGAAAATCAACAGCTTTTTATGACAGCTCTTAACTAAAAGATTTTTGAACTTTATGTACCTTTACTGAGCTCGAGAATAATTTACATTTGCATTGGAGTTTAAAAAAGTGATAAAAAATATGACATTTGTCCTGTTAGGGGCAAAGTGAAAAACATTTGACTAATAACAAAAATCATTAAAAAAACTGTCGTAAAAAATAAATAATTTATGTACATATCAAATAAGCGAAGCTTGTGCGGAAAACATTAAATATTTAGAAATATTTGAAAATGGGTTTCATTTATTTTTAAATATTGATTAGATATTAAAAGAAGCACTGGATTAATTCTTGTTAAAATTTACTTCTTTTATTTTGAAAAAGTCTCTAAGAACACATCAACGAGCATCCCAATGTTAAGTTGTCTATATAATAAATAAGTATTTCTTTTAATTTGAAATAATGAAATATAGAAAAAAAAACATTTACATTTAAATTCGTCTGAGCACATGCTTTTAGTTCTTTGGCTAATTTAATTTGTTAATTCGCGTATTTTGTAATTTTCCCACACTTTTCTAATGAAAACTTGCACTTGGCTGTATATTTTTTAATTTTTGTGAACAAAAAAGAAAAACGTTTAAATTTAAATTAACCTAAGCACACGCTTTTACTCCTTTGGTTATTTTAACTCGTTAATTCGCGTATTCCTTGCTTTTGTAATTTTTCAACATTTCTCAACTGAACACTTGCACTTGGGTAAAACAATCAGAGCTCACACTCATATTTCACACAACATTTCAAAAGAAATATTATTTTTTAGCTCATTTTATTAGTTCCGTTTACTGACGCATTCGCATTCGTGGTGAAGTTATAGTATTAAGCCACGAATGAGAAGCCAAGAGAGAGAGAGAGAGAGAGAGAGAGAGAGAGTGAGTGAGAGACAGAAAGAGAAAGATATCGCCTTCCCTTATACAAAGTAAAAAGGTGGCCGTTAATTGTGAATAAGAAGTCTTTCTTAGTCGACTGTGAAGTTTTTGAGTTATTAAATAATGCCATGATTTATTTGCCAAAGATTACAGTACCCACATATACATTTATAGAAATTTACACCCATCGACTATTGATTTGATCGTTTCATAGAGATCGGCTCAGTAAATTACAATTGGATTTGGTGGTAGATTATTGGACACCGTGTCGGGCAAACGATCCACTTCCAATTGCTTGCAATAGTTGCGTCCTATGACCACCAACTGGAATTTCTTTTTGCCCAAGTTGTTTGGGAACACACAGTCGTCATAGACCAAGGTCTCGTGCGCGGCAAAATCTTCCACCATCTTGACTAGCTTCCATGAAACGATTTTCTCGTCAGCTCGCAGCGGTTCACGCAGTGGATTGTTCATCAAGAGATAGTAATCGTCGCCCATTCCGGTGCCTGAGAATAGATCAATTGATATTAGTTACTGCACCAATTTCGAGCCATTAGCAATTATCTTACCCAAGGATATATCAGATCTCTTGGCCAGGAATTGTGCCAGCGACTTATCCGCGGGATTGTCGTAGACGTACGCATAGACGGGGCTGGCTCCGTGCTTGCGATGTGCATCTAATGACAGTTCGATGCCTTTTTTGTACAACTCGTTTGTAAACAAGCGCTGAACATCGAAATAGTTTTCGACGCTGAAGTTCTTATATCCTAGATATTGATATTTCAGTTTCTGAGAATGAGCATTCATTTCAGACCTCTTCAATGTGTATGGGTAAGCCAAAAAGTATGGAGCCAGTTCGTTCCAGCGAGTGTTTAACTCTTCAATCCTCTCTTTACCATTGGCGTCCTTAGCTAAAAGAAGAGCGGCGTTATAGATACCATTCTCGGGTGTGTAGCTGGCCAACCAAGGCACTTGAGCAAAGTTTCCACTTCTGATGGTGTCGAGGGGCAGCTCGGTGAGGAATGGGCTTTCCACTTCGGGGGACTCTACGACTGGGCCAAACGGACCAAAAGGCACATAGTCAAACACCTGAAGGTGCCTTAAGGTGCTGACGAATTCTTCCGCATCCGTTTTTTTCAGGCAATCTTTCAGCTCGCGTGAATTTTTAGGGTTATTACAACCCAAGAGTTTGCCATATCGGAATGCGAGATCACGTGCATTGGCCTGTACAGCCCAGGGAACCGTTGCAGTTCCACTAATGGATATGGCCCCCTTCACCAGCTGCTCCATATCCTTGTGCATAAGCTGCAAGTGCACCGAGGAGCCGCCTGTACCGAAACCGAGAAGAATTATATTATGTGGATCTCCGCCAAAGCGTGCAATGTTGTTCCTAATCCATTTGATTGCCAGACGCTGATCCTTTAGTCCGAAGTTGCCCGGAATCACAGAATCACCAGTGCTCATAAAACCAAGCGCTCCCACTCTGTGGTTGATCTTCACCACTATCACATTGCCGCTGTTCATGAAGGGCTCGACTCCGTCATCGATCGCACCACCAAATGACCAGCCGCCGCCAAATATATGCGCCACCACCGGAAAAGAGATGCGAGTCAGATTCTTTGGCTTGTAGATGCTGACGGTTAGACAGTCCTCGCTCCCCGTCAGCTTATTAGGCTGTGAAATGAGTTGACTCCACTGCAGGCACTCAACTGGGGGCCGAGTCGCGTCAAAGGTATTTTCCCATCTTTCGGTATAGGGACGAGGTTCTTCCAAGCACAGATCATCGATTGGGGGTTCGGCATAAGGTATTGACTCGTAGCTGTAATAGAATCCATTGTCGCGTCCCCGCAATTCTCCATTTGGCAACTCCACGAGCAGGGGATTGCTGAGGGTTGATGCTGCAAACAGACAGAGCAACGCGATCGGCAATAGGATTTGAGTCATGGTGTGCACAGGACGGAGCTCAAACTTGAATTGTTCGAAACGGAGACAGCCAGCTCCCTTTTTATGGTCACTTGAGTCTAAGTTTTGTTCACGTGAGAAAAGAAGACAGCTATTCGATTAGTTCCGATGGCTGGCCCCTTGGCATTGGCAGTTAAACTGCGTTTCAAAATTTAAGACTCTGCCATTTGTTTTATAGAGGCCACAGAGTTTGGAAGTTGGGTTCAGCGCTTAGTTTATGGGGTCTTTAATAGATGATTCCCCATTTCTAAGTTGTTCCGCTCTTAGCAACTGTAAAATTATGAATCACGCGCTGACTTTCGTAAAAGTGAACGCAAATGAGCTTATAAAAGAAATATCAGCTGAGCTCAAATCTCCCCGTATCACTTAGAACTCCTCTTCTCAATTTATATATTTGAAAATTACTTTGAAGTCAATCGGATGGCACGCAAAAAAGTTTTGCAAAATTATTTCCCGTCAGTTTTCCACACTAGCGGTTGGGAATTCCCAAGAAATTTGACTTTCCTCTTACGGAGTCACGAGTCACTCAATTAGTCAGTCCATCTGCCAGGCGGACTAGCCAGTATAAAAGAAAGGGTTTATAAGTAATATGCTAAAAAATTGAATTTTTGTTAAACGAACTTCAGCTTTGTTCAAATAACTGCTTAAACGTCAGAAATCCAAGCGTATTATTCGTTTATATTTTCAAGTTAAGGGCGCATAAAATCTTCATTAATTCCACCATGTGCTTTGGGAGCTTCAACTATGTGGTAGCATCAGCGACTGGAGAGCAGTCATTGGCCAAGTCCCAGGCAAATAAGCTGTGCCATTATCAACGTTCTAATCAACGATGAAGAAGATTATGATGATGACGATGATGATGATGATGATGATGGGGGGGATAAGAATTGGACACGACAGGAAAGCACATGCCAGCTGATGGACTGTGTGTGTATATAAATGAATTACTTCCCATTAAGTATACGCCACAGGGTACGCTAAAGCTAAACAAGCATGATTTAAGAAATATACTAGAGACTTGTGACTGCTGCTCACTTGCTGGGGCGGAGGGCTGAATGTAAAGAGACCTACTCGGAGGGAACTTAGGGGCTGAATGTCTGGTATGTGTGCAGCCGCGGGTGCGTAACACTGCTGCCTGCTGTTCGCTGTGTAAAGCATAGAATATTAATTCCTTAAGTAATTCACAACATTTGTAACTGATGTTTGTTAATGAGCTATGCTCCACACCAGCCACCGCCCATCCCTACCTGACCCTTGAGCTCACTCTGCAAGCTCGTTGACTAACTGCCGAGCATTGGCCGAGGTCAAGGTGGCGCCTCAAGTTGAATTACAGTTTCGTCTGGCTTGCTAAATGCAAGCGTCCGCTCCTCCAGTTAAGCAGAGGGTTTCTGTCTTGGGCAGACACTTAATGAAATAATTATGTAAAAGCCAACTGGCTGTCGTTATGGCACCTTTTTGGCCAATGACGTGGTTTTCATATTCATTATTTCTCCGGCATTTCATTTGAATGCCGCATTTTAATTATTTATTATGCTACAGATTGCTTGCAATAGCATTTACTGTTAACACTCATAATAACCCTTAAATAACTTAACTCTTGGGTAACTACGACATTAGAGAAGCCGCTGTGCAGCCTTCTGGTGAAAAGTGAGATTGGGGTGAACAGTTGAGTTAAAATAAGCAAACATTTTCGTAAAGTTGATGATGCTGTTAAGTCATATGCGGTGGACAGAACAGAACCTTGAATTTATATTATTAAGGCGCCAGCATGGGTTTTATCAGGTCCAATAAATCTATATTCGATTTTGAGGGAAGAAAATATGTACATCAATATCCAATATTTCTCTACATCTAACCAGACCCCCTGTAGACTTGCAGAGTTGGTGTTAAGTAATACACGCCTTTCTTTATTAACAACATTTTGCTTACGAAAAATACCCGAAAGGATTAAAGTAACGTCAGCAAAGACTCAGTTTATGACAAGTTGACAAAGGTTCGGCCACACTGTTAACTACAGAGAATTTTACAGTAAATGGCGCTTTACAGGTGACTGAACGCTTTAAAAATATATACTATTAATTTGTATAATATATTAATATTTTTATTGTTTAACTTGTTAATATTTTTATAATTATTACTTAATAATAATGTATATATATACCAAAACATCTGATAATTTCTGGAGCAGTATGCCTAATGCATAATGATAGCTTGGGGCTTTCGGGAATAAGAAACAGATTTCACGAAATGTATGTATATGGCTTTTCGTGAGTCTCGTAGAAGTAGTTCATACAGAACTATCGCAGCGACAATTTGAGTGGCAGCTAAACGTGTTTATGTGGCACTGCGAAGGGCTTACAAAATGCAAGTAAGCACAAATGCGACGCTAATCAGCAGACACCTCCATGCCACTCACCGATACGCGCGCACTAAACCACCAAAGTAGAGAGTTTGTCGCTGTGCCATAAAATATGCAGCGAAAAACATACAAAAATGCGGCTAACAAGCGCAAAAGCGGGTTGGGGGTAGCGGTTGGCGGCTGCATGTTAAATAATTTGAAAACACGGCATTTGCGTAATGAAGCATGCGGAAGGCGCAAGACGAAGCTGCTGAGAGCAAGTGAAAAGCGCTCATAAATGCCAGAAGTTATGCAAGTCCTTAACTTTTATGAGCAGTTGGCGGAGGGCCGTGCGGGCTTGCGGGTATGTGTGTGTGTGTAAATAGACTAAAGGTGCAAGTGGCGTATCACACATATTTGTCATGCGAACAGTGTGCAGCGAGTATGTCCCACTGTCTCTCAGTGTCTGCGGTTCAGCTGACACAAATGTGCGAATTCTCTCACCAACATTTTGCAACACGGCAAAAGCAAAAATCAACAAAAAAAAAAAACGAGTCACTTGCGGCGTCTGAGCCAAAGACTGGCGTTCGCATTCAGTGCGTAATCTTCACCTTTTTCACAGCTTTGCCATGCACTTTTATTGCATGCTTACAGGAGCCCCAGCGTCCCGACACTTGCCGCTTGTATCGACAAAAGTTGCGCCTTGAATTTGCCACTTTACGCCACGTAGCTGCCACCAAATCCAAAAACCCGGCCAAGTCAGCTGCCTGCTGCCGCACTATGGGCTGTGCAGTTATAGGGCACGATTAAAGCTAAACACAAAGATGAATAGTTAGAGCACACAAAAGAATGCTGGCAAACATGTTTGGTAGTTAACAGATGGTAAGGTAACATTTCTGGTGCATAGCAGAATATTTTAATATATTTTAATATTTTATTATTTTAATATTTAACAGAAATTCCAAACAGAAAGTTGACTACCTTTTCTGCTGCATAACTGTGTTATTTAACATTTCTGATGTTGAACATAAGTTTATGTATGCACTTTAACTTACATTTTTGATTTAAGTTTATATTTTAGTAAAAACTAAAGCTCTCGAAATTTGCACATAGAGTGCAAATGTAGCCCATGGTAACTTGCAGCTGCATCCCGATAAGTAGTTGTAAGCTGCATAATGTATTTACGCAAGCACCGGAAATTGGGTGCTACGGGCAGGCGGAGGTGCCAGCAGTTGAGAGGCAGCTCGTCAGGTTGCAGCCGCTGTGCTAAACGCGAATAGACAAGTGTGATCCCTTGCGGATGTGGATGCGGGCTGTGGGTGCGGGCTGCTACTTGGTTTATGCGCGCATATTTGATGGCATTGTGAATTTCTGTGTGGAATTACAGCTCTTAGCCATATAGCGCTCCCTGCTCAGCTTGAGCATTCATTAATATGGGATACACGTCGGGGAACGGGAAGGGGGGAGGGGGGGGGGGGGGTCTTGTGAGCAGCTGGATCTGGCCTGGCTGTTGTGATACTTGACGTATGATGGGCCAGAGGACAAGTAGCGATAGAAATGCAGTCCCTTCGAATGCGCTTAGAGAGTTGCGGTTCAACAAGATTTTCCAATTAAGGTCCGGGCAATTAAAATTCACGTAAATACGGCTAAGAAGATTAAAGCTGATTTCACCTTGAAGCTTAACCTAATCACCTTATGATATTGAAATAAATCAAGTAAGATTTTCTTGTCGGGAGCTTCCGACAAGGGAATACCCTGAACCCTCTTATTGCAATACCAAATGTAGTTCGCGCAACGCGCTCGCTTGAAGTTATAATTTAAAACAAAATGTTCCCTTGGCAGGGCTCGAATTCGCAACTGACCGCATTACTTGCTGTGCCTCTGCTCAGCAACCACACCAATTTTTGAGCATTAGTTAGAAAAACAAACGAATTAAAATAGCTGTACAGAAAACAATCGCTGTTGATAGATTCCGATGTTGTTGATAGAATCGAAACAGACGCGCATGAATCTGTGTGTGTACATGTATACCGTAATTCTTGGAATAAGCCCCTTCAAATTGCGCAGTAAAACCTACCTTTGGGATTTTCTTATCCGATAATGAAATTTACTACAGTATATTATTGTACCATAGAATATTAGTGTATTCTCAAAAAGTTAATTTGTTGCTTAAATTGGTGGGCAATATTTGTAATGATTTACACATAAAGATTAATGACAAATACAAATGCGGTAAGAGAAATAAAGCATTTAATGTTAAAGTATTTATTACATGGAATATCTTAAGCTAGAGATGAGAGCAAAGAGAGCGCAGGTTCGCGTCCCTGCTAGTGTATAGATGTGTGTCTTCGATGAAGCAAAAACTTAGTATTAAACAGAAAATGCTGGCTTGTTAATATTAATCATTATGGTATATCCCATTAGCATAAATGTTTTTGATTTACTTTAAACTTCAATCGAAAATTGTATACTTTAATTGTTTGCATAATCGCAACAGGCTCTTGAATAATAAAGTTAATTTAAAACAAAAATCTATTTTATAAGAGATTATTATTAAATTCTCCTTTTTTGAATTTAGTGTCATTTAGAATAAAGCAGACAACAAATGCAGAGCAACTGAGTATTCATGCAAATAGCCAAGGGCATGTGTTGACACATATTTGTATAGGGCTGTACACTCTAATGTATGTTAAATTTCAGTAATTGCGGAGCATTTAGTTTTTAATACCAGACAGCAGCAGAGGTAAGCAAAAGTTTTCAACCACCTATGCACACACCAAGCCCCTTAATACATCCACCCCTTGCCAAACATTATGAAATTTTTGCGGTTCTATGCAAATTAACTTAAAATGTCAACGCTGGAACACACTTTTTTCCTCCGAAAAACGTAGTGTTCAGAGCTAATGTCAAGAAGGGAAATTCCAGCCGAACAGCAAAATTGCTGAAAAATTGTGCATCGAAATGAGTAAGGGGCAGGGTATAGGTGTAGTCTGAAAAGAATGTCACAAAAAAAGAAAAATAAGTAAGAGGTTCTAGTCGGGAGCTCCCGACTAGGGGATACCCTAAACCCTCTTCTTCCAACGCCAAATGCAAATATGGATACTATTCTAGAAGCTACATATTAAGTTTGGTGACTCTAGCTCTTATTGCTTACCAAAATTGCCCACAAAACATGATTTTGATATAGCTTTTATCGATTACTTGAAAACGGGGCACGTTATCGATTATCGGAAACAAACTCAATCTGCGGAGGCAATAGGAGGACTTACATCCAAATTGAAAGTTCCCTAGCTCTTATAGGTTTTGATATTCTTGCGTTCATACATACCGATAGACGGACGGACGAACGGACAGACAGACGGACATGGCTAGATCGAATCGACTGTTAATGCTGATCAAGAATATACATACATTATGGGGTCGGATATATACATTTTCATATGCACAAATAGAATATACCCTTTTTACCCATTTTTAATGGATGCAGGGTATAAAAAATGGCAAACTGCAAACGTCAAGCAAATTTTTTCTTTCTCTTTTTTTTAACTGAATTGACTGAAGCTCGGTGACAATGTTGTTAACTAGAGTGTGAAAACTATGATTGGCTGTCGAGAGAAATACACACAGAAGGGGTGTGGCTTTTTAAGAAGGCAAGAGGGAACGTGCAACAGACAGCGGCGAGTGATGAGAGGCTGTCCCTGTCGCTGTCAGAATGAGAAGCGGGAGCCCGCCATAGCCAGCAAAGTGCTCTATGATTTATATCGTATTTCCAGTTACTAGGATGACATCCTTTTTACTTTAGGTATGTGCGCGCACACACACACACACACACAGACAAATCTGTTGTTGTAACATGCTCACATACATGCATTCAATTTGCAATCGCCTGAGTGAGGCACTGCGCCTATTGGCAGTGAAAAACGGTGGCAAAATGATAGCAATTATTTTCAAATACTGACTAATTAGTCGAGCAGCTCAACTAGAAAATTCTTCGCAGGCTTCTCGTTTAGCTCACAATTTCAGTAGGTCAGACAACAACTTTATCAATCCTCATTCATTTAGTTGATCTGCATATATCTTAAATTTACCATGAATACCTAACGAGGTAGCCAGTTAATATAAGCTATGTTATTTTATCTTTCGAGAACCTTTGATAACATATAAAACCTTTTTAATTATCCGCTATAATATATTAATATTGTTTGCAAAATCTATTCTATGCATAATATAATAAAGAAATGTATTTCATTTTAAATATAGTTAATTTGATTAGTCCAAAATTCTTATTATTGGAAATTTTCATTTAATCTTTTTGCGTTTTACAACACTTTGAGTACTTTATTTTACTTTAATTAATCAATATATGCTGTCTTATTTTTTCAAGATGCCAGCTAAAGTTTGTCTGCAGATAATAATTTTTCGAAAAATCTAAACTGGTATATTTGAAATAATAGATTATAAAAGACAATAGGGTTTCTTACGTTTTTGTAAATGCTGCTTTATTACATTTGATTGATAGAAAGAAGTGAGTTATTTTTTTTAAGTGGAGTATATATGTAGTAGAGAGAAAATTTGTCGTTAGGTCAGATGCGATAAGTCCGGGTACAGTTGCAGTATTGTGTCCAAGTATTTGAAATCGGAGCATCACTTAGTTGCGGCTGGCTGCACAGTTGGTTACCTCACGGCGGTTGCGACAGACCTTCAGCTCACGATCGAACCATTGGCCGGCCGGGCAGAGCTGATGCCTGGCGCGGTTGTTGCGGCAAACGTAGAAGCGGCGGCAATGTCTGGTGTTTGTGAAGAATGTGCCGTCCTCAAGACCCTGGCAGTCGCGCACGGAAGACAGAGCTTCAGCTGAGTTGCTTATGATAGGTTTAACAACCTCTTCAGCCCTATTGGTAGGTTTTTTCGTCGTGCACGGTGTGGTTGTTGTCGTACAGGGTGGTGTTGTTGTAGTGCATGGAGCAACAGTCGTGGTGCAGGGGGGCCTTGTGGACGTGCACGGCTCCTTAGTAGTTGTCTTACAGGCTGTTGTTGTTGTTATGCAAGGTGTTGTCGGTATATGCTTTGTGGTTGTTGTCGTTGTACAAGGCGTCGTTGTTGTTGTTGTTGTCGTTGTTGTTTTTGTTGTTGTAGTGGTTGTAGTCGTTTTTGTGGTCGTTGTTGTTGTTGATGTTGTTGTGCAAGGTGTTGTTGTAGTGGTTGTTGTGGACGTTGTGGTGGTTGTTGTTGTCGACGTCGTTGTCGTTGTGCAAGGTGTTGTTGTTGTGGTTGTTGTCGTCGTTGTTGTCGACGTTGTTGTGGTCGTTGTTGTAGTTGTTGTTGTTGTTGTGGTTGTTGTCGTCGTTGTTGTCGACGTCGTTGTGCAAGGTGTTGTTGTAGTGGTCGTTGTTGTAGTTGTTGTTGTTGTTGAGGTTGTTGTCGTCGTTGTTGTCGACGTCGTTGTGCAAGGTGTTGTTGTTGTAGTCGTTGTTGTGGTCGTTGTTGTGGTTGTCGTTGTGGTTGTTGTACTCGTTGTTGTCGTCGTTGTTGTGGTCGTTGTTGTTGTGCACGGAGTTGTCGTTGTTGTCGTGGTCGTCGTTGTTGTGGTCGTTGTTGTTGTTGTCGACGTTGTGGTTGTTGTAGTCGTTGTTGTCGTCGATGTTGTGGTCGTTGTTGTCGTCGTCGTTGTTGTCGTTGTGCAAGGTGTTGTTGTTGTAGTTGTTGTTGTTGTTGTTGTTGTTGTTGTTGTTGTTGTTGTGGTTGTTGTCGTCGTTGTTGTCGACGTCGTTGTGCAAGGTGTTGTTGTTGTGGTTGTTGTGCTCGTTGTTGTAGTTGTTGTTGTGCAAGGTGTTGTTGTTGTGGTCGTTGTTGTTGTTGTCGACGTTGTGGTTGTTGTAGTCGTTGTTGTCGTCGTTGTTGTCGTCGTTGTTGTGGTCGATGTCGTCGTCGTTGTTGTCGTTGTGCAAGGTGTTGTTGTTGTGGTTGTTGTGGTCGTTGTTGTAGTTGTTGTTGTTGTTGTTGTGGTTGTTGTCGTCGTTGTTGTCGACGTCGTTGTGCAAGGTGTTGTTGTTGTGGTTGTTGTAGTCGTCGTCGTCGTCGTCGTTGTCGTTGTTGTTGTTGTTGTGCAAGGAGTTGTCGTTGTTGTCGTTGTTGTCGTGGTCGTCGTTGTTGTGGTCGTTGTTGTTGTTGTCGACGTTGTGGTTGTTGTAGTCGTCGTCGTTGTCGTTGATGTTGTTGTTGTACAAGGAGTTGTCGTTGTTGTCGTGGTCGTCGTTGTTGTGGTCGTTGTTGTTGTTGTCGACGTTGTGGTCGTTGTTGTCGTCGTCGTTGTTGTCGTTGTGCAAGGTGTTGTTGTTGTGGTTGTTGTAGTCGTTGTAGTTGTTGTGGTCGTTGTAGTTGTTGTGGTCGTTGTTGTAGATGTTGTTGTTGTTGTGGTTGTTGTCGTCGTTGTTGTCGACGTCGTTGTGCAAGGTGTTGTTGTTGTAGTTGTTGTGCTCGTTGTTGTAGTTGTTGTTGTTGTCGACGTCGTTGTCGTTGTGCAAGGTGTTGTTGTTGTGGTTGTAGTCGTTGTTGTGGTTGTTGTTGTTGTCGTCGTCGTTGTCGTCGTTGTCGTCGTTGTCGTTGTTGTTGTGCAAGGAGTTGTCGTCGTTGTTGTGGTCGATGTTGTTGTTGTTGTCGACGTCGTTGTCGATGTTGTTGTCGACGTTGTTGTCGACGTTGTTGTCGTTGTGCAAGGTGTTGTTGTTGTAGTCGTTGTTGTGGTCGTTGTTGTAGTTGTTGTTGTTGTCGACGTCGTTGTCGTTGTGCAAGGTGTTGTTGTTGTGGTTGTAGTCGTTGTTGTGGTTGTTGTTGTTGTCGTCGTCGTTGTCGTCGTTGTCGTTGTTGTTGTGCAAGGAGTTGTCGTCGTTGTTGTGGTCGATGTTGTTGTTGTTGTCGACGTCGTTGTCGATGTTGTTGTCGACGTTGTTGTCGACGTTGTTGTCGTTGTGCAAGGTGTTGTTGTTGTAGTCGTTGTTGTGGTCGTTGTTGTAGATGTTGTTGTTGTAGTGGTTGTTGTAGTCGTTGTTGTCGACGTCGTTGTACAAGGTGTTGTTGTTGTGGTCGTTGTTGTAGATGTTGTGGTGGTGGTTGTGGTTGTCGTTGTTGACGATGTGGTTGTGCAAGGAGTTGTAGAAGTTGTAGTCGTGCAGGGTGTTGTCTCTGCTTGTGGTGGTGAGATGGGTGTTTTTTCACAGGGGGGTGTTGTTGTTAGCTTTGGCTTATCACATGGGGGCTTTGGAGTTGTTTCGCAAGGAGCTTTACCACTTGATGCCGCTAAATGCCCTTCGTGATCATGCCCAGAGACTATAGCACTACTGCGATCTCCATTGCGGCATTCCACAAGGCTCGGCAGGTTGCATATTTGGGTCCTGGGATCGAAGTAAAGGCCATGAGCACATTCCCTTCGCAGCGCACGGCCGCGCAGACAAACATAGAAGCTGGAACAGCTGATGGGATCCGCAAAGGAAAGGCCATTAATGTGCTCCGTACAATCAGGCTTCTGTGCCTCTCCGCTTGCAGCCAGAGCAGAGAGGGTAATCACAAGTGTGAGCAGCAGCAAGTTGTCTGCAAAGGACAACAGAAGCATTTAGTATAGACCCAAATAACCAGCCCAGTCCACAACTTACAAACTCTCATTGTTGTAGATAGTCCTGTGCGTTACTTTCACCGTTGGGAGTATAAACTTTTCCACTGTACGACCAACTGCAGCAAGTGCACCGCTTATATAGGGCCCAGTTCCCCACTTATCAACCACAATTACACCAAGAATTGCTCAGCCACTTGACTGCGACACGCCCCTTACACGTATGTGTGTGTCGGAAGCACGTTGTCGGAATCAAGAATACCATTAGCTTAATTAACCGTCCGACGTTGAAACCTAAGTATTCTCGATCAGTATCAATAGACGAGAATGTATCGGAACGTCTTGTCTTCTGGATATAAAACTCAATAATGTACACAGTCATGATAGTAATAGCCGATATATAGAGAGATATATGTATATCAGGCTGTGGACTTCAAAAGAGCAAAGATCTGTTTGAAAAATAGTCGGACAGGGACAGCTTTCTGACTGAAGTTTCAAATCATGTTTTCAAAATGTCCTCTCTTAACAAAATGCCACATGGTTTGAGCAGCGTTTAAGAACTAAAGAACTAGTTGATAAACATGATCTTATGACTTGGGAACCAAAACTATAATATCGAAGAAACTTATCTCAAAATTGCTAAAAGTCTTACGCTTTACTTTACTTTTTTGGTTAGCAACTTTTTTCCAAAAATCCAATAAAAACCAGGATACAACTTTTTTATTACTGCAACAAAATGGCGCATTCTGACTTCTACAAAAACCAGCTCAAACAACCACAGATTTTGCAAGTGGCTCCTCGGCACATAAAGAATTAATATTTTTTAGTCAGTTTTGGTATTTGCTGAAATGTTGGCTAAAATAAAAGTATATTTGTTACCAGGCTAAACGTGTGTGTGGTGTGTGTCTGTGTGCGTGGTGTAAGAGGAAGATTTTTCAAACATTTGCGTTTTGCATTTGCCATCCCCAAACACTTGTGGTCCGACAAATGAATGAATATTTAACAAGCTTGTGCACAATTCATGAGCACTGTTTGAATATTTTAGTTGACACGTTGAGTTCCAACATACACACGAGCAGCTAAAGTCCTTGTTGTCCTGGGTATTAGCTCATGCGGTTGTATTCGAGGCATGTGCTTTTGTCTGCTAGCATTTCAATCTACGTAGATATAATATACCGGGAATAGATTTGTGACAGCATACATTTTCTCTGCACTGAAAAGAACAGACACTGAGGTAGCCAGCTCTCATACCATGCATAAATAATTGAAATTAATAATAATAATAAATAAATAATAATTAATACTAAGTCGAATAGTTGTGGACAGTACACGAGCTACTCATATATATACTTACATCCATAATTTTGAAAAATACTGAAAAACCCTTAAGCCTTATTATTTAATTTAGGGAAAATGTATTTAATTTAGCTGTCATCACTTATGATAATCGCTTAAAACTTAATGCAAATATATTTATTATATATTTTGTTTATTTTTAAAGCAAACATCAAAACGGAAATTGTCGCAAACATTTGAAACACTTACTACTTATTTTTCAGCATAAGTTTCATATTTCATATTTTTGCAAGTCTATAACACTAACTAAGGTTTGCATGTAGTACTTAATATGTTACTGTTTATTTATTTTAAATTTGTTGTTTATTTTAGCTGCTTCAATTATTTATTATTAAAGAACGCTGTAGCTTACATATCCGATACACACACACATATGTACACAGTTCCTTAGAAGTGATCGTAAATTTTTATAAATATATTTTTTTAATTCTGTATTTATTATTGTTTACATATATGTAAAATTCTACTTTTTTAGTTTTCTTTTAACTAATACGCATAATATTACGTTATATTTACAAATTCATGCTGAGCCAGTTTTAAGTAAGTAGAAAGCTATGTTCTCATATGTCGGAAGGCTTTCGGGAAAATTATTTTTAAAGGGAAGTACACGGAAGTAAAAGGTGTAGCCGATATTTGCTTTTCAAATATTTCTAGATTTTTTCCGATAACTGTCATGATATTACCATTTACTATTTATTTATTATTTTATGCTCAATGCGGCATTTTCTTTTTGTTTCATTGTGCATTATAACACTTTCTTGCATTTTTTTGTTTAATACAAATTTCTTTTGTAATTTTATATGTATTATCTTTTAAGTGTATATATTTTGTTTTTCGGCAGAAAGTAGCCTTCCGCTTTTTGAAAAATCTTACTTTATGTGCTGTTTATTTTATTTTAATTCAGCGTAGCCTTTTATGTATAGTATTATAATGTTACAACCGCAACCCATAACGCATTTCACGCGACTCTTAATCTTAAAGATTTCGAAATGAAAGTTGGTTCTCAAAAATTTCTTTCTTCAATATATACACAACTCACTAGAGGTTTTCATATAATTGATTTTTTGTTACCCAAAGAGGTAGAGATTGAATATGTTAAACGAAAGCAAAAAGATAAAATGTGAAATATAAGTTAGTGGAAATATAAGTATGTATATATTGTAAAGATACACATATATTTAATATCTGTAAGCAATATGTTGACTTTATGGTAATACATGAGCTCGCTTATGCATTTGTAGTGTATCTACGTTAAAACATACTCGTAGCTACATTTTGCAAATGTATCTCATTGGTTGGACTTAAATTTCTAGGCATATTTCAAGTTTGCAGCGGGCAGCATCCATGTGTTATTCTGCTTCTCCTGCTGCTGCTGCTGTTGCCGGTGGTTTATTGCTCAAGTTTTATCCTCGGCCACTTTGGTACCACTAATTGAGCTGCTGACGTGGCCACAGCTGCCGTCGTAGTCACCGCCGAGTCCGTGCCTGCGGGTTGTCGTCTGAGTCTGTGCGCAGAGCCTGCGGCTGACAATTGAGGTGCATGTTGTCCTTGTTGGCGATTTTGGACCCTGGAGCGCTATAGCAGGGTGTTTGTTGACTTGGTTATAGCCATGATTGCTGCAGCTTGCCACATTTCTGGCGGACATAAATTTAATAATCCACAAAAGTGTCAAAATCGTTGAAATGTTCCGCCACGGCAAATAGCCCGGACAACCAATTAGCGTATTCCAGCTGATGCTGCCTGATTTAATGGCCGATGCGGAGTATTCACCTGACCATCAGAAAGAAACAGGTCACATGTTTTTTGGCTTCTGTTTAACAATAGCTTGTTATTCTAATTTCAATTGCAATTGCATTCGCACCAGTTTTACGAAAATAAATGCACAAGCTGAACGCTAAAAATCCAGTTTAGGCCCCAAATACATTCAATTTGAACTCAAATTTGTTGTAAAACAATTTGTGCAATTTACAAAAGCTTGTAATGTGTGTGCGTAACAAGTCCGTCGAATAAACAGAGGCATATTGTAATTAAATATTTCTATGGCGAAATTGAACAACAAACAGTAAAGCCGAGAAGGGTAAACAGAAGAGCGCATAAATTAACTGATATTTGAGTATCGTTTTATGGTATTTTATGTTGTATGAGGCACAGGCGTGAAATGTGCACAAGATAAATATTTGAAATTAAATCAATAATGTCAAAATGAACTAGTTGTATAACATCAAATAAAGTGCACTAAAATAAAAGCTGACTAAATTCAATTATAAAGCAGCAAGTTTCAAATGCAACGAAATGATATTTTACCTTATGCTAAAACAAAAATTACAAGTTATGGTAAGTTTAATAAAGTTGCCTAACTAAGCTATAAACAAAACTATAACTAACCTGTACAAAAGAAGAAAAATATTTACTTTAAAAAATGAGTTAGTAGTAGGCAATGATGGTATTTGCATGCATAAGATACCAAATAAAATATATATTCAGTCTGAATACCACAAGCTATATACACTTGTATTTAATTAAAATTATGTACAAAATTCCAAATTTGCCTAATCATCAAAAATTTGAATATATGCGTGCTGCATAGCAAATTTTGTTTTGCATTTCATTTTATCATTTTTCCACTCGGTCAACCAATTGCAAAAATATCCCAAGCTAATTTATGTAAAATAATTAAGTATAGCTAAATGTTTTGACCCCAAGCAGGACATGTCGACATGTTGGATATACATATATATAATAAATACTCTGTATAGGCAACTTAATGTATAGGAGGAGAATCGTTTATTTATACACATTTTATATACATATATAAATATATTTATATATAATATATTTTGTATATTTTGGCATATGGATATTCTATATATGGCTAGGCGTGAAGTATATAAAAATATAAATTCAAAGTGTGCATGTGTGTGTGCAATACATGAGAAAACGTGCCAATAAAAAATGGGAAAATGCATGCACATAAATAAATGATAATATCATTAAGTTATTAATAATCATTTGTCATTATTGTAGTTGTTGCCTTTTTGTTTTCATTTTTTGCAGCAATTCTGCAGCCGCCATCATCGAGTTGTCCAGCAGCAACAACAACAACAGAAACCTTTTACAATATCAACAACAGTAGCACCACACAATGACATTAACTTTATTAACCCTTTGGCGCTCATGTAAAAATGCATGTTAAAATATTGAATTTCAAACAGAAGTCGAGAAACCTGCGTTTTTGTTTTTTTTTTGTTGCTATTACATAGGCACACTCTTGCTCCCCCCTTACCAAAAATCTCCTCCGGCCTAGTGTTTCCGTGATTTTCATTATCCGGCTTTAACATGTTTTACTCATTTGTTCGGCTTAAAAGTGCTGCGGGCAGCATTTTATCTGCACCAATTAGTCGAATATTAAAAATACATAAATTGTATGCAATATTTGTCTTGTTTTTCCATTTTTCAGATTTTTATATTTTTTTACTGTATGTGTGTGGGGTATTGTAAAAATGTAATCAATAAAGTTGAACGCACAAAATGCCTTCGAATCACCACTTTTTTTCTTCTGTATTTAACAGGTTTATGCAGTTAATAAGAGGTCTATTTTGATATATTTAGTCAGTCTACGGGCAGCTCCATTAAAGTCCTGCGTAATTGGCATAATTGTGTGCTTGGGGGGGAAACTTGGTTACATATAAATATTAATAACTTCATTAAAACTATTTAAATATATATCTAGGGAGCAGAATTCTATTCAAATCTTCGCTTCATAAGAGATCTCAAGAGGCTAATAATGATATTATTTTGACTAATGTGTCAATATATAAGATCTCCATATATAAAACTTTTTGTCCTGTCTGGCTGACTGGCTGACTGACTGATTGGTGATCAACGTACAGCCCAAACCGTAAGAGCTAGGAATCTTAAATTTTCACTGTAGTTACCTTATGTTATGAAGGTGCACGTAAAGACGGGGTTTCGTGAAATTCCACCCGCAAGTATGGAAAATTCGCGAAAAACGTTTTTATGAAACTTTGTTGTTTACCATCCGATTTACAACAACAGAAACCTTTTACAATATCAACAACAGTAGCACCACACAATGACATTAACTTTATTAACCCTTTGGCGCTCATGTAAAAATGCATGTTAAAATATTGAATTTCAAACAGAAGTCGAGAAACCTGCGTTTTTGTTTTTTTTTTGTTGCTATTACATAGGCACACTCTTGCTCCCCCCTTACCAAAAATCTCCTCCGGCCTAGTGTTTCCGTGATTTTCATTATCCGGCTTTAACATGTTTTACTCATTTGTTCGGCTTAAAAGTGCTGCGGGCAGCATTTTATCTGCACCAATTAGTCGAATATTAAAAATACATAAATTGTATGCAATATTTGTCTTGTTTTTCCATTTTTCAGATTTTTATATTTTTTTACTGTATGTGTGTGGGGTATTGTAAAAATGTAATCAATAAAGTTGAACGCACAAAATGCCTTCGAATCACCACTTTTTTTCTTCTGTATTTAACAGGTTTATGCAGTTAATAAGAGGTCTATTTTGATATATTTAGTCAGTCTACGGGCAGCTCCATTAAAGTCCTGCGTAATTGGCATAATTGTGTGCTTGGGGGGGAAACTTGGTTACATATAAATATTAATAACTTCATTAAAACTATTTAAATATATATCTAGGGAGCAGAATTCTATTCAAATCTTCGCTTCATAAGAGATCTCAAGAGGCTAATAATGATATTATTTTGACTAATGTGTCAATATATAAGATCTCCATATATAAAACTTTTTGTCCTGTCTGGCTGACTGGCTGACTGACTGATTGGTGATCAACGTACAGCCCAAACCGTAAGAGCTAGGAATCTTAAATTTTCACTGTAGTTACCTTATGTTATGAAGGTGCACGTAAAGACGGGGTTTCGTGAAATTCCACCCGCAAGTATGGAAAATTCGCGAAAAACGTTTTTATGAAACTTTGTTGTTTACCATCCGATTGGCCTCAAACTCAATTTCAAAGTTCTTTGTTCAAATTAATTTGAGGGGTGTTTCACACTTTTCCAAAAATGTATTCCTCCTTAGTGGAAATGAGGGTCAAAGATTTGGTGGGTGACGTTTCGCGCTCAAATTCATTTTCAAAGCTCTATATTAAAAATCATTTGAGACGTGTTTTACATTTTTTGCAAAATCTAATCTACCGATGAAGTGGTAGATATACGATTCAAAGATTTCTTGGGTGAAGTTTTAAGTGGTGTCCGATTTCCTTCAAATTCATTTTTAAAGCTCTACATAAGAACTTAATAAATACATGTTTCAGCAATTAGGACAATTCCACCCACAACAGTGGTTAATTAGCGAAAAACATTGGTATGAAATTTTTTTGTTAGCCATCGGATCGGCCTCAACCTTATTTTCAAAGATCATTGCTAAAATTAATTAGAGGGGTGTTTCACACTTTTCGAAAAATCCAAATCCAAATCCAATCAAAGATTTGGTGGGTGGCCTTTTGCCTTCAAATTCATTTGCATGGATCTACATAAAAAAGCATTTGAGACGTGTTTCACATTTTTGTGAAAATGTGTTTCATCGATTTGGGAAATTCCACTCGAAACACTGGTAAAATGACGTAATGCGTTTGTATGATAGTAGTTTATTTACTGTCCGCTCAGTTTCAAAATCATTTTCAAAGCTATTCGAGAACATTGATTTTTTAACATAAGTGCCACGGGTAAGGCCGGGCTATACCCGCTAGTATCATTATACATTTCATATTTTATATTGGCTTAATATTAAAATTTGAATGCGTATTATGAATTATAAAACTTTAGACTTTACCAATTATTTTACAATTAATTTATATATAGCCCTTATCTTGTTAAAGATTTTATATCTTGTAAACATATTTATATAAACTTTTTTCAATTTTTCCCCCACTTTTGTTATTTTTTCCTTGTTGTATACGCCATGATTCATTTAAACTGTTCATAATTTATTGCCTGCCCGATTTGAAGTGGCATTTAACAACTGCACGGCCGCAACCACAGTTGGACTGGGCATGAAAATTGAAGGGGCGCGGCTTACGGACAGCCATGCCCCTAAATCATTGTTTTGCCCCTTTTTGAGTTTTTGACATATGCCAAAAAAAACATGCAGCACTTGACATTCGTACAGAACATGTTCAAAGCCTTTACCCACACGAGCCACAGTTTACCGCAATTGCCAATGCCATTTTTATGGGCATTATTTAAAGAGCCATTGGCTCGAATAAACGTGACAGCAGTTCTTGTTACTGTTTTTGTTGTTTGTGTTGCGCCTGACAACGTGTAAGCGACAAGTGCAGAGCGCGCACCTGTCCCTCAAGCAACCAGCACATCAGGTGTCATCATCGCTTTGCAGGGAACGCCACATCCATATCCACCCTCATGTCTTGTTGGGGCGCAGTTAAGTAGCACGGTTTAAACAGAACACATGTCAAAGTTGACATACACGCACTGCTCAAACAACAACAGAAATTACAGCACGGGAATATATACACATGCTGCAGACCAAACGATTTACATGTAAACATAAATTGTGTATTGGCATACAAATATCTCACTACGCATCTGAGATATATGGATACGAAGATACAAAGATACATAGATACAAATGTATCTCTGTGCGTAACTGAACAAACAGACAGGCAGGCAGATAGTTGGCTTTCGTATGTATTTACTAGTTTATAGCTCATTCTCATCATAATCGTTAACATCATCATCGTGAGACACGAAGATACACAGATACAAATGTACCCTTGTGCAGAACTGGGCAAACAGACAGACGCTACTTGGCAATAGTATTTGCGATGTACTATGTTTTGTATTCTTATAGGTCATCCTTATCATTATCATTAGCATTATCATCATCATTCAATTCAAGATTCAAAGCTATGTAGAAACAAATGTATCTTTGTACGCTAAAAGACAAATAGAAAGATATTTGATTTTTGTATGTCTCTACTCTGTCTTGTATGTTTATAGTTAATCATTCTTATTATGATAAACATTACAAGCACTACAGAAATGCAAAATTATATAGATACAAATGTATCTTTATGCGAAAACAAGCAGATAGTTGTCTATAGTATGTGCTATGTATGTGCCAATTGCTCATCCTCCGCATTATTACATTATCATTATCAACATTTACTCCAACATTGAGATACAGTGTGGCAAAGATACATATATAAAAATTTATATTTTTTGCTACTAGGCCCTACCCAGATAGTTGGCTTCCCATTGCTTTCTTATAGGTCATCCCCATCATTATCAGCTAGATCATCATCAACATAATCATCCTCATCATCATCAACGGCGTTCTCATTCCCAGTATCGCCGTTGCGGACATTGAGCAAATATCGGAATTGTGGGACATTTGCAGATAACAATAAAAGTGCAACCGTTGCTGTTGTTGCCTGCTATTTCTGTTGCTGCTGTTGTAACAGCAACTGCTGCTGCTGCTGTTGCTGCTAATGTAGCTGTTTTTGTCTGAGTGGCCATCAGCAAACGTAGAAAATTGTGTAAACAAAATAAAAATGAAAGGCTGCACACTGGAATAAACATGTGGAGTTAGCTTATAGAAAGAAAAAAAAAACTGGACTCCAATGTGTGTGACAAGTATTTTAGAAAAATATGACCATGTTCAGGTTCTACTTCAATAAGGTGTGGTCATATTAAACAAAAAAGAGGGTTCAGGTATAAATTTCCAAAAAAAAATAAAAAATAAGTAAAGTTACTTTAATATATGTGAAAATGTCGTATTTATGATTACAGCTGTGAATAAATGTGTACAGAATTTATTATAGCTAACGTAGAAAATTATTTTTAAAAAATGAAAACGAAAGCTTGCGCAATGAAAGAAACATGTGAAGTAAGCTTATAGAAATAAAAGAAACTTTGAGAAGAGTGTGACCAAGTTCTAGTTCTACTTCAATAAGGCGTTGTCATATCAAACAAAAAAGATAATTCAGGTATAAATTTCAATGTAAATAAAAAGTAAAATATTTTTAAAATATAGGTAAAAATGTATAATTTATGATTAAAGATACATAATTATTTTTTGATTATTATCCATTCTATTCTACTGACATAAGACACATTTTTTAAGCAAAAAATAATCACTTTGTGCCACTGTGCATACGCTTGTGAATCAAAAGTCAGCAAAGTAAAATTCAATTAGGCTAAATGAAAACTTAATTCTATTGGCATGCAATACAAAAATAGTTGGCACTGACTGTGCTGCTTGGCAAACCCGTCCCCCTTCCCCCCTACCCGTCCTGTACAAACGTCATACAGACTTACCGTTTAGCACGTGCAGCACAATGGTGCGCGGGGCACTGTTCGAGGGGCTGCACGTATAGTTGCCAGAGTCCAGCTTCACCACGGCGGGTATGATAAGCGACGCGGTCTGCGGGAAAACGAAAACAGAATGATAAAAAAGAGAGAAAAACAGCTCGTAAATATATAGAAATGCGATACTTGAGCTGGCGAGACAGCTGACAGACTGGTTGGCGCGCGAGGTACGGGGCGCCGGGCGCAGGGAACGTGTATGTGCCACGGGATGCCGCACAGCAGGCAACTACGGGTGCCGCGCTCACGGCCAATGTGAAGATGGGAAAAATTAAAATACAAAATATGCACACACTCATATTATATATTAAAATTATAATTTTATGACGTTGACAATTTTCGACAGTGTTGGAAAATTGAATGCAAAATGCCAGCGCGCATTTTGCGTGGCAATTTGCGTAATGTAAACGCGTTAAATGAAAATGCACTACAAGAAAATCAAGTAAATAAAATACTTAAAGTGATTAATATTCTATTAAATTATGTTTAAAGCATTTTTAATTTAATAATTTAAAGTTGATGTAACAGAAGTGATAGAAATGGCTTGGTTCAAATGCAAAAGAATTGAATCAAGAATTTGCGTGCTTGAATTTACCATAAAGCGCTCTTAAAGAAAGTAGAGAGTTACTCAGATTAAAGTAAAACATTTTGCTAATGAGATTTTTAAAGGTGACTATCATAACTTTTGCATTCGAATCAAGTTACTTGGTTTTTTCTCCAAGTGTATTGGGGAGCAGAGGGGCAGTTGGTTGGGCGAGGTGTATGATAATGATAAGGGACACGCCCACACGTGCGGTAAGCCACTTACCGTTATCTGCTTAATGAAACTGCTGCTTGGCAGCATTGTTGTTGTTGTTGTTGTTGTTGTTGTTGTTGCACTTGCCGCTATAGTTGTCGTCGATGTTGTTGTTGTGCTTGGCTCGGCCGTAGTTGTTGCTGTTGCGGTTGTCATGGCTGCTGGTGCTGCTGTTGTTGTCAGCGCATCAGGTGCTGTTGCTAGCCGGGCGCCTGCTTCAGTGGCAACGCCTGCTGCAAATGCAACGGCTGCAGCTGTCGTCGTTGACATTGTGGATGTTGTAGGCGTGGCCGTAGCCATAGTTGGCAGCACGTAACCATATCCGGCGATGACAGCCACATCGCTCACCGTTATCGCGTCTAGAATGTACGAACGTGTTATGGCCGCTATATCATTTAGGGTATCTGCTGCAGCCGATGTCGACGTCGACGTTGACGTCGATGTAGACGTTGACGTTGACGTTACCGCTGTTGCCGCTGTCGGCATCGTTGGCACTTCCGCTGGCAGATCGATGCGCTCAATTTCCGTTCGCCAGCCGCGACGATTATGCAAATAGATTTGCTTCTGATTGTAAAACCAATTAATGAAAAGTGGCGGCTCCAGTGCCTGGCTAATTATGCAGCGCAGTTTCACTTGACTTCCGGCCTTCACGTGACGCGTGGATTCGCCAATTAATTCCGTTTTAGGTTCTGCAAGAGAGCAAGAGAGAAGGAAATAGACAGAGCGCACATCCACACACGCATTTAGAGAGTCGCTCACAGTCTGTGTAATATCTGTGTGCCACAGATTTATGGGCCTGCTCTGTGATTTATGTTTGGGTTTGGGGCGTGGAATGCATTGGATTTCGGTCTGGGTTTCATTGATTGTCCCTGGAACACCTTAATAACAGGCTGAGATGTTACGAGGTGGAGACTTTAAATCTGCTGATGCGGACAGAAATTTTACAGAATGCATTTTGTGCAATTTTATTAAAGAAATTTCACGAATGTGTTATTAGAATGCCTGCGTGCATTTCTTTACGGCAACATTTTAAGAGCAATTTAGCTCTTAGTAAATGCAGAAATGAATAAAGTTAAGAGAAACAGTTATATTTTTAAAAATATAATTTAAATTAATTAAGTTATATCGTTAAAAAAAATACCTGCATTTATATAAATGGATTTCCAGTATAAATATTTATTTTCCTTTTTAAGAAGAACCCTCAATTAAAGTTGTGTATTTTGTGAGTGGCTTTATGAAAAACAAATTGAAGTACCCCTGAACATATTTTTCATTTTATTTAATTGGAGTGCGACTTTTCGAGTTTTTTATATGTTTATTTTAAGTGCAAGCAAAATTTAATTTCAATTTCTCTTTACGGAAAACATTTTTATGAAATTTTTTCAATTTTATCAGGAACATTTAAGTTTAATTGTTAGAGAGGAACTACCACTATTGTTGGATAATTTGTAAGCTGCTTTTTATTCCCATTACTCACCCACAATCCGCAAGTGTACAATCGCACTGGCCTTGGGCTCCGTGGACACCTGACACTCGTAGGTGCCCTCATCCTTGAGTTGCACATATTTGATCTGCAGGGACCAGCGCTCGGGGTTCGGAGAGAATACAGACTGAAAGCGCTGATCCGCTATGAAGGTGGTCTGATCCACGGTGAGGATGTGACCATCCCGCATGCGGAGCCAAGAGATGGGCTTCTTCACCAGCTGCTTGACCTGCGGGCGAGAACGCAAGATTTAAATAAAAAAAAAAAACAAAATTAATTTCGAATTAGGCAATAATTGAAATCCATCTGTCAATATTGGTTTCATATTTAAACTCAATTCAATTGGGAGCTTGAGCTCTGGAAGCCCCAAGGCAAATCCCCAGCTGACTAACTGAATGATGTCAGCGAAACTTTTGCTTTAAGAAAACTTTGGCGCCTACAACAACGGGACAAGAACGGTATTGGGGCACAATGTAACGGTAAACAATAACGGCAACAAAATGACGATTCATTTCTGTCAATAATGACAATAATAATTTAGAAGCAATTTTACAAGGCTCCAGACCCAGACTGAGACCCAGGACCAGACCGAGCCCCAACCAAGCCGCACGTAAAGAAAATAATATAGCTCGAGACGGAAACTGAAAGACTTTTTATTGAATGTGTGTGGCAGTGTGTGTGTATATAAATACATTTTATTTATGTTGCTCGGTGTACCAGTTGTACAGCATGTGAAAGCCGTTGTATGAAAGAGCTCATCGTAATTACACTTGGCACAATTTGTCTGACTAGTTTCCCTTCTTGTTGGGCATGTTTTGGGAAAGTTGTTCGTTTATGCTTGTATTGCTTCTGACAGCTAAGGAACTTGTTCGAATTGTCGTTGCGATTGTCATTGATTAAATAACTCAAAATTATGACATTTTTAAGAATTGTTTTAAGAGAAGTAAGCAGCTCCGAAGTCAAAACATGCTCTGCATAAGAACAAGGGAGTTACACTAGTACTTCGACTTGCCCTTGGACTTGGGCTTTAATCTGGATTGGACCTGGAAGCTTAAGAAATGTATTTCAGCATTAAAATATTCCTTAATAAAAGCATTAATTTTTCTAAGACATTATTTAACGTAATTCTAAATTCCCCATTACCCTTTTAAATTTAACCCAAAAAGTATGTTATACATTTTTCTTGATATCAGTTTGTAATATTATTATTATTCCTATCATTCCTATAATATCAATTTGTAATATTACATTTTTAGATATTATGTTAAATCGATGTCCTAACATTATATTTAAATTTCACCTGACTGTCGCCCAGTAGTAAATCGCAGTTACTAGATATATCATTTGATATTATTTTAAAGAAAATCTGTAATATGATACGTATATTTTTAAATTATCTTCTAATCCACTCTAAACTGTGATTCACTTAAAATTCCACGCACACACTTTGCTCGCAGTGTGAGTCAGTGTGACATACACCCTACTGTACTGCATGCGGAGGGGTCGTAGGGGCTACGCAGCAGACTAAACTGGCGATTGCGAACCGTCGCGTTCTGATCCTGGCCCTGGCCCTGGCTCCGGCTCTGGCTCCGGCTGTGTCTGTGGCTGTGGGTGAGGCTGTGCCAGTGGCAGTGGCAAATGATTGTCTTTGAACTGCTGTCATCAACTACATTGTCCGCGTCAGCTACGGCGCCGGCGACGTGAAGTAGTTGCTCAGGGCGGGTGACTGGTGCGGGGTGGGAGGGCGGTCCGTTGAACGACATCATGATTAGATACTATAATCATTTGTGTTTTATGTGCTTGTTGTTTTTCATTGTGGTTGCCGCCCTGTCGCACTCGCCACGCAACTAAAAGTGTCTGAGGCACGCACACAAAAGGCGACCCCTCACACAGCCCCCCACGCCCCTTTACCCCAGCCCAAGCGGAAAGCTGCCCGCCCGTCTGTCTGACTTGGCCATAATTGCTGGTAGTTCCTTAGGCCACCTACTCACAGCTTGTTGTTGTTGCTGGCTGTTGTACGGCTGTTGTACGTGCTGTCAAAACTATATGAATATGCCGTACCAGAATTAACTACATACACACACACAAACACCCCACCTATTATGGCTATGTAAACACCATGGGGCTTAGTACACAACATCAGGGATTAATCTGCACAAGCCCAAATTACTAATTTGCCTATGCGATATACGCTTTAATATAACTGGCGAGATTTTTATAAAATTTTCATTTTATTTTCATTTTTTTTTTTTTTTTTGGAATTTGGAAAAATCGCGAGTGCTGCTTGGCATAGGAATGGAGAATATGATGTTAAGTAATTTATAACCTTTGCTGAACAAAATGATTATAAATTAAAGACAATTATGTTTTGCGATAAAAAATGCCTTGACAGAATATTTAAGGCCACCGTAAGCTTTCTTTTTACTTAAAAAGCTAAACAAAAATGTTCAATAGACCGTTTATTATATGAAATATATAAAAGTCTCCCTTCTCTTTCATTTTCTGCAAACTGTAAATTATCCAGCTATAAATAAACCATTCTGCAGAGTGCGGCGCGGCGACTTTATTAAATTTTGCGAAAGGCAGTGAAATCGTGAGTATCGCACAAAGGATGATTATCATCAGGCGGAGCATCGACATTATACTCAGCGTATTAAGTGAAGATGCTTATCCACTTGCCCGAGCTGAGAGACAGCTAGGAAGCCAGCCAAGCATCTCCTAGGCACGTGCAGAGGCGCACAGGCGGGGAGTAGGCGGTTGTAACTGGAGCAACTGCTAGGGAACTCCTTCAGCTGCTTTTTGGAGTACGTGGCAAGTGTAAGTACACAAGGCTCTCTTTGTGGCACCTCCTTCCCATACTCCTGCAGACTGGCTGGTTGGCTAGCTGACAAATATTCATGTGGCCTGGAGCTCAGGTTGTGCCCGAGCTGGAACACCACTTGGCGTTAGCTAATTTAAAGCCCTCGCTTATGGATGGCGCATTATGCGGCTGGGTTCGTGTAGATTGCGCTTTATTTGCCAAAAAATTAATGACCGTATTTTGGCATCGAATTTATCAAGATGCCTCGCATCGGTCCCATCTCTGTCTGTGTTGGCAATTTAAATATTTTTAATTAGTTGCATTTAATATAGACACTCTCTCACTTTCCCACTCTCAAGCTCTTGGGCCAATATTAGCATTGCATTAAAGTCAAGCAGCTGGAAACGGTCTATAAACCCGGCAAGTGGCACTTATAGTTTGAAAACTTGACGGGCCGACTGCACCCATATCATATTATATCCAAAGCCAAAGCCAGACCCATCGGCATGGCCATAGTTGTATTCAAGTTTTTGGCTCTTGGCTTTTATGTTCGTTTTATTATTTCATTTGCTGTCGTCAGCAGCGATTTTTGAAAAACCAAAGGCACGCAGACAACAAAGTTTGCCCATAACATTTGCGAATTCTGTCTAAACTTGTTTGCAAATAATTTCTTTCTTTTATTTGGCCAATTCTTTCACACAACAATACACCTCAAACAGCGCCAGCCTCGACAACTCCATGGATAACATTCCTTTAACATTTTGTTTGTTGCTTTCCTTTTCTTCATATCTGCTTAGCGAAAACTTTTCGCAGACTTTGCAAAATAACCCAAAATGAGGCATGGAGAGGACTGGGGCAAAATCGCTTAAAAAAAACATCAAGTGCTTGCAGGCAAAGCTTTTTTTGCCATTGTCTCGATATACGCTCTATGGAACGCCTGCGGCTTCAAATTTTTTATTAATTGATTTGGTTTAAGCAGATTTATAGATTGCAAGCGTAAACATATTATTGGCTTCAAATACAAAATATATGTTGCCTTTTCTGCCTCCCGCTTTATCGGATAATCAGTCTTAAGTGATGTGTTTGCCTACGCGCTGCTTAGCCCCAAGGAAATTTGAATATCTGATGTGCTGCTTGGAAGGCCAAAGATTCGGTAGGGTCTTTTATTCCACAGGCATTACAAAACGTTTTATTTATTTATTGCTTGAGCATTCCGTATAATTAAAATGTGTCTGGGATTTTAAGATGTTCAAGTTATATTTTATAGGAATCTTCTTCAAGTTTGTTTAAGACTCACAAGTAGTTCACATATACTTTTTTTATGAGAGATAACTAAAATAGCTTCTGTCATTTATTTTATAGTGTTTTGTTGCACTATATAAAAAAATTTAGATAATGCTCGATACCATTTATCTATTGATTCATTTATTGAATTTTTACTGTAGCAATCGTAAATAATTCCTCTAAATGATTTCAAAAAATGATATATTGTAAGAGGTAAATTTTGAAAGAGGAAATAAATAAGAGGGATCGACTAGGGGATATCCCAACACAAAATGCGACTCGCTCTAGTTGGGAGAGGGAGTAGTTATAAAATAAATGATACTTGATCTTCATATACTATCCGGAAGATGTAGATCATAAAACCTTAGATACGTGCTTCGATTCTTATTGATTACTTGAAAACAGGGGAACACATCGATTATCGGAAACAAACTCGTATTGCGCGGTATTATAGGTTATGAGATCGGCGGACAACCGGACGGACAAACATACGGATATGGCCAGATCCACACGGCTATTGATGATGATCGGAGATACTTTCTTCTGCCTAATACATAAATTTGCACAAATACATCCTTTTTATCAGTTTATAATGGGTTCGGGATACAATTAATATAAATATAAAAAACAACCTCCGTCTTCATATATATGGAAAGATAAGAAATTAAAAGAATTGTTAACGTGCATAAATGAAATAACAGTTAAATAAATACCATGTAAAAAGTTAAGTAAACTTTTTACTTTTTAAATAAAGAAGATTTTCAGCTGTTTCTTTTTTGTCATTACTATTTTTAACAGAAACTTCAGTACGAGTTGGAAGCTATTATTGTTGCTGTTACGGAAGAGTTCATTTCAATAAACACGAAGGAGTGAAAACAGAAAAGTGTTCGTTTGTTTTTTAAGCAGCTGCCGACGCCAGTTGAGGTAG
Organism: Drosophila virilis; assembly: GCF_030788295.1. NCBI lineage: Eukaryota > Metazoa > Arthropoda > Insecta > Diptera > Drosophilidae > Drosophila > Drosophila virilis. The sequence continues at coordinate 33,199,823 of NC_091544.1, forward strand.
TTTTGTATCTTTTAGTTTTTTTAGCAAATGGCAAGCGAAGAACTCAAAATAATTTGCTCTATAAACAGAGCGGCACTGCGCCAATTATAATGGCAATCATGATTATGCTCATGTAATTATAATGATCATTAAAGTGACTATCATCATTCAGAGCTTGTGCGCTGCGTGCCAGGCACTGGGCCAAGGCAGCGAGGCTGCAGTAACTAAGTTATTAGCGGATGGACTTCGGCTGCCACACACACACTCACACACACACGCGCGCGCGCTGTTGCCACGCCCAAGACACTGTGCGTGTGTGTGGTGTGCACTGGGGCCAGGCTTGGAATATTTGGGTCAGCTGCGAAAATGGCGTTGCCTTTGGCTATAAATTGGACTGACTCTGGAGGCTGGGAAGTGGGTAGCATGGAGAAGGGGGGTCGGGGAGTTGGGGGGTTGGGGCGTGGCAGCAGCAATTTCCGGTTTGTTTTCTTTCAGTTCCGACAGCGCCAAGCGTAAATTAGTTCAAAGCGAAGCAAAGTTGAACCCGTACCCCCGCACCCACACTTAAGCAGCAATCGCCACTTCCGCGAATCCCCCCGCGTTCCACAGCTCGCGTGGGGTGACCGCAGTGAACCGATTGAGCAAGAGAACTCTGCATAATCAGATGCTTTTTATGAATTATCAATGATTATTAAAAAAAAAAAAGTGAAGAAAAGAAAAGAACACAGAAAATGCTTTGTCAATATTTTTTCTGTTATTATTATGCAAAAAAAAAGAAAATGAAAAAAAGAAAACCTGCGTTAAAAATAAACAGCGCGAGGAGCGAGCGCTTGATTGGATTTGAGCAAAAATCAATCAACTTTTCATTTTGCCCTCTTCAGCTCTGCGGTTCGGTCAACAACTTAATACTGTGCCAGTGTTCAGGCATTATTTGGCATAAGCATCCGCTTTATGCAAGTCATTGACAATAGCAACAAAAAAAGGAAAGGTTATTAAATGAAAAATCAGCTAAATAATCATAAGTACTGTAAGCTCTCAACTTTCAAGGGATGCGCACTTCTCGAAGTACTTAAGCCCGCTGAAAAGGTGTTTCATTATATTTGGAGGGCCCAAAAGTTTTCAAATCAATTAAATACTAAGCCGAATCAATCAAAAGCTCAAACCACGAACACGCAGGTCTATATCAATCAAATTCGTTCAGCTTTGCCCATGTAACGGATTGAAGATGATTTGGTTAATTTGAAGGGGTATTAAATATGGTAAATTTATAAGTGCCCATTTTTGTTAGCTCTGACAAGAAGAAAACTTTTTTTAAAAAAGACAAGATAGAATAAAAACCAAAAATTTTAAATATGGTAATAATACAAATAAAATAAAATAAAAAGTTAATAATATTTGGGAACTCACTTTTTTACATTTTAAAGCTCAAATTTTGTTTTGATTTAATTTATTTTCATATTGCATGTTTTTGCAAGAAAATAAAATACGCAAGTATTTATACCAAGATCAGATTAATAATTAAAAATGATAATCGGCTTTGCCTTAACAATATTAACGCTGTTTAAAAACTGGACTTAGCGCCTAACCTTTGCATTTTTGGCTTTGTAATTAAAATATTGTAATAAATTTATAATGCTCTTATCCAAGCGCACATTCGCTAGTTGCTTGAACGCATTTCCCAATATAATTATGAAGCGTGTTAAGGCGTTGTCTCCATTTGAAATTTCTTCGCAGAAGTGTGTGTGTGTGCGAGTGTGGGCTAAGCCACATGTCACGTATGCCCGAGTGGCGGCTTTTCTCGCTCAGTTGGGCTTTTGTGCAGTTGACCAATTAGTCTTGTAGGCAAACAGAAAGCCAGGCTCTAGCTCCTTTGATTGGGTACCTCATTTTGGGCGCATTATGGACTGTTAATTAAAGGGAGTTCGAAGCTTGAATTGAGTTTCACTTACATTGCAGGGCAGGTAGGCGTGGGTTCCCGCTTGGCTAATTATTGTCTGGTAATCATCTATTGTTGGCGGTGGCTTCAGCGTAGTGCTCGGTGTTGGTCGACGTGTTGTCGTTGTTGTCGTTGTTGTTGACTCCTCCGTCGTTGCTGCTGCTGCTGTGGCTGCCTCCACTGTTGCCGTGGAGCTGTTGCCCTTGTTGGCTGGCAACAATGCGTTGTACTGCGTAATTTTGTGCTTGTGCTCCAATGGCTCCTGCTCCTCCACATTTCTATTGCTCATAATAAGATTTGCTTGCAGCGCGGCCGTCACCACCGGCACGGATGTGGCCATTGTGTATCCGCTTGTCCCCTGCCCATGTCGAGCCTCATTGTTGCTAATGTTATTAATGTTGCTGTGGTTGGGCAATGCAGTTGCTGCTGCAATAGACAAACTTGCATTTATCTGCATAGTTGTTTTTGTAGTTGTTGTTGTTGCTGTTTGCTCGTCATTTGCTTTGGCAATTTGCGTTGTCGCCGGAATTGATGGCACCGATTTTGTGAATGTCGCCTCTCTCTTTGATTGACTTTCATGAAATGTGCCGTCATTTATTCTGTCGCTCCTTGATATTGACGATGTGGCCGTTTCCGCCTCCAATCCTCGTTCTGCTAAGAGAGAAAGAGAGAATTGTAGAGTAAAACGCATTGTCAGCTACAAATTAATGTGTTTGTGTTTTGTTTTCAGCCAGCTGCTTAATCTGCTTACATATTTCAAATGACCTGAGCCCATTTATCTAATAGGCCCAGCAACAATTAAAGCGATTAAATTCAACGCATACAGTTCAATAAATTAATCTCGACAAGTTTAAGAGGTTGCACCACCCAACCACCCGCCGCTATCAAGTGGCATTCATCACGCTTAGGCACTGTCTGCATATTAAAACAATTTCGAAATTAATTAGCTAATTACCATCAAGTAGGAAAAGCAAGTGGAGTTTGTATTGATTTGCATAATTTAGATGGGTACGGCCGAAGGAAACACGCCCATGCGAACGAAGCTCATAAAAAGCCCATTTCAATTGAAAAAGAAACTAGAAAGAAAGGCCATCTTCGGCACGCCAAAGATCTAATACCCTTGCAGACCCAACCTTTTCATAATGCTTGTGTGGAAAATGCACAAGGAAAATAAGTAGTTAATGTCGAGCTTGGTCAGAATATCTTGATGAACAAAAATGTTTTTCATACAACTTGATTTTCGACTGATAGTTCCTATGGCGATATAATAGATCCAGCTGGTTTTGACATATATGATGCATGTAACAAAAAGAGGGATTGCAAAATTTCATGAAGATAGTCTTAAAACTGAGAGACTAGTTCGCAGAGAAACAGGCAGACGGTTATACGGACATGGTTATATCGACTCGGCTGTTGATACTGATCAAGAATATATATACCTTATAGGGTCGGAGATGTCTCCTTCTATGAGTTGCACATTTCACGATTAAACTATAATACCCTCTGCAAGGGTATAAACAACTTTTTCAGAAGTTTATTGTGCAGGTCGCAAAGAGCTAGACTGGGCTGGCCATGGTCAGAGAAAGCGGGGGAGAGGTATTGCCTGTTAGCCATTATATAATCATAGAAATTAAAAGCTCCTCTCGAACCACGCAGCAGACGAGCAGTAGACACACCCTTTAATTATATTTGCTTTTGTATCTGATCTAATTAAAGTTATTTACTTTGGCGAATGCCTCAATTATATCATTAACACTCTAAACAAATACTTGCTAATTATTGGCTTACAATTCAATGGACTAATTAAATAAATTATCCGCTTTTTGTGCTTCTAGCACTTTTTGGGCATGGACAATTCTTTAACTAAAGTCAAACAAAAATTTGTTAAAATATATAGTAAATTTAATTAAATTAAGTTTTGATCGGTGTTTTAAATTCATTTTTCCCATTTTGTTTATTTTTTCTTGGCTCTATGGTGTATTCGTAACTCTGTAATTCACTCCGAAGACTGTACAAAATATTGAAATATTTTAAAAATTTACCACTCAGTTAACCTTTTTTTCGAACACACACACCCACGCATGCTTGGTATTATGCCAAAAGAATTTGAATAAGAAATAGGAAATTGGTAATAATTTATGCACCTATGACACTTGTTGGCTACCTGTCCTGTGGGCTGCGCGTAAATTTGCCAAATTAATGCCATAAATTTCGCAACGAATAATTTTGGCTAGCGCACTAGCACAAAAATTGCAGCCAGTGGCAGCGAGCAGATAGCGAGGGATACCTGACACACTCTGTGCACAAGATGCACTGTGATTCCTTCAATTTAATTAATATTGAGTGCCATTTTTAATTTGCAGCCAAGTGCAAAACTCAGAAATTCACAAATTCGCAAATTACATGTTTCAAAGTTTGTAAGACTGGAAAAAACTTTTGCTACGTTGCACGCGGCGTATGCGTAATATTTAGTTAGGCCTCGAGCCCAGATGAAGTTATTGCTCGTTAATTAAGTTATGCGCTGCGGAAAGCGCAACTGTCGGAGAGCTTGCCAGCTATTGGGCACTTATAAGACAGAACTCTTAACCCAACTATCCAATCAACAGGCGGGGGAATGCGCAGTACGAAGTGTTGCGAGCAAATGCAAATCCCGATGGCGGCATTTAACGAGCCGCAGCTTGAGTGTGTTTGTGTGTGTGCGAGTGTGTGTGTGTGTTTATATATGTGTTTGTTTGTACGCCATGTTATCATGTTTTATGTTTATGCGACGTGTACGTGCAATAAAGATAAAGCGATTTCATATAAAAACTTTTTAATTGCCTGATCTAATGATGCACTGCAACAACTTGATCATAATAATTATTTTTATTTTTATGATAATCAAATTACCCAAAAGCCACACAAATATACACACCACAAAAACTGTACAAGCGGACCAAAAGTTGATAGATATGCCATAAACTTATAATTAAGTTGAATATTTATTTATAGAAATCACAACTAGAGCTGAGTTTTTAATTTAATAATTAATATGACCAAAAAATAATTTAATTAAATTATAAGTTTTTATGTAAGCGAAAATAAGTCTATTTTACCAATATAAAAAGTTATAATTCAATTATTTACTGGCTTTTTCTGTTGTCTTTAAGTGTGTTTATATATATAGAATTCATTTCCTTTAGGATTTCCGCCATTTAAATAACTTTGAACTTAAATATATTTTAAATTTAAATAAGTTCTTATTATATCAACTATTTTATTTATTTTATAAAATACGAAGTATTTTTTTAAATTTGTTCATTTAACATAGTTATAGCAATTTATTTAAATATGTGCTATGTACTTTAAACACATTAATTACTCCTAATTACTCCTAAACTCCTTGTATACGAATTTATTCTCCTTTGATTTGCGGTATGCGGCCCACGGTGCGTGGACTGCCTCAACTCATTAACCGCAAACAAGCTAAGGACCAAACAGCTGTCGAGCTGTGCGAGTTCAAGGCATATAAAAGCGAAACATGAAAATTTTGTGGACGAGGCGGGGTGCGTGGCAGGCACAAATCAAAGCAGCGTAAGAAAAAAGCAAGAGGGAAGCGAAACTGCAATAAAACAAGTGAATTACGCGAAGGAGATGCGCAAGGCGTAAAAAGAAAAACAAAATAATAAAGCGGTAATATTAGGAGAAATTTCATATTGGACGGGCGGGCGAGAATAGCAGTCGCCGCAGCCTTAAAGTGTGCTACGAAAATTTGCTTAATTTCTGAGCAACAAATAAGAGCCCAGGCAACAAACTAAAAAGTTATAAAAAGTTATAAAAAGTCACACACACACACACACACACATACACACGCACGCACGCAACACACGCAAATTGTTCGCAGAGTAAAATATAAAAAGATAAAATGACGGCCGCTCGCCCACCCAGCACTTGCCCCAATTGGTGGCACAAACTTGCGTAATGAGGCTCGACCAAGCGGCAAAGGCGACTCGATGACTCGCTGCCAGACGTAGCCTGCGGCTGGCTCCGAGATTCAGTTTGAGCCTTGAGTGGAGCATCGAGACAAAGTCTGAGATTGTGGCATGAAATGAGTTTCAGCCTCGTCATGCAGCATTCGCAATGACTTTATTACTAAAAGCATTTTATAAACGTTAGATACAGCCATACACACACGCACACACACATACACTGGGGGCTCTTCTCATACTAAAAAAAATTAACCATCTAAACCCCGTGGGCACTTAAGTCGGGATCATGTCTGCCAATAAAACCATCTAACAGACGCACTCAGAACATGTCAGGCCCCTCCGCCCTTCCTCGATGACACTTACATACTTAATTTGCCTACACTTGACAATAAGTACACCCTCCTCCCCACTCCCCCACAACCACCATTCAACACCCTCCGAACTTTGGATTGTGCAAATTAATTCCATTGGGAAACCATCAAATTCAAAATGGGTGCAAATTAAAAAAAAAATAGACTTGCAAATTCTTGGAAAATGTAAAAAATACGCACTTGTATTTGTATTTGGGATAGAAAACACATTCTTTGGAAACATATTTCCAAAAAAAATAAAAAACAAAATGAATTCTAATTCAATTAAGATTTTTAAAATAACTGGACTGTGAGAATGGAGAACCTATTAAAATGAGTAAAGGACTGTTTTTGTTCACTTAACGATTCTTAAACTGTAATAGCGACTCTCAAACTTTAAGTTAAAGAAAAAAGAATTGTTGCTTGCCGTGCTTAATCAAAATATATTGAGTGACAAAAAGTTTTCCATACAACAACTTAATTTTCAACCGAATGTTCCTATGGGAGCTATATGATATAATGTACCAATCTTAATAAGATTTTGCATTTATATGAAGAGCATAGTAAAACTAATAAATGTCGAGTTTTGTCAAGATATCTTGAAAAACAAAATGCTTTTTATTCAACTTAGTTTTCGACCGATATAGTGGTCCGATCTTAATAGGATTATGCATACATATGAGGAGCATAGTAAAACTAATAAATGCCGAGTTCGGTCAAGATATCTTGATAAAAAAAATGTTTTTTCATACAAAAACTTAATTTTTGACCGACCGTTCCTATGGCAGCTATATGATATAGTGGTCCGATCCAGGTTTTGACATATGTGCTGCATGCAACAGAACGAGGGTTTTCTGCAAAGTTTCATTAGGACAGCTTTAAAACTGACAAACGGACATACGGACATAGCTATATCGACTCGGCTGTTGATTTCAAGACAAAATTATAATACTAATTGCGCAGTCACATATAACTTTGGTGTTTTCTTAACCGATCTTTATGAAATTTTCTACAGTATATTATTGTACAATGGAATATTTGTGTATTCTCAAAAAGTCAATTGCATATAAATTGTGGCTTGAATTGGTTGGCAATACAAGTTGGGTTATTTACTTGATTTATACTGCTTACGGGACTGCTGTCTATGGATTGAATTAAATTAAAAATTCCCGCCTTTCCGTTCGGATCCTAAAATCGTGGCACATCGGAATTTTTTCTTCGAGGCTTTCGAACTTAGACATAAAACAGGCCTTCGACAGAGTCTGGCATGTTGGACTACTCTGCAAAATCACGCCCTTGTTGCCACCGCCGCTTTATTTGGCGTTCCTTAAGGGAGTGTGTTGGGGCCTACACTCTATACCCTCTTTACCTATGACATGCCCACTGGCTGTACAATTGAAGTCGCAGATCCACACTACCTTACTATCGCCACTTTTGCAGCAGACAGAGCCATCTTATCAAGAAATATATATGTTTACAAAGGTACTGACGTCCTGTAGGAATATCTTCACAAATTTGAAATGTGGGCTAAGCGTTGGAATATTTGCATTAATTTAAATAAAGGCGCCAATGTGACCTAAGCGCTACGGACGGATATGTGTCCGAGAGTATTCTTGCGCGATCAATTGCCGACGCACAACAACAGCTATAAGTACTTGGGGGTGCACTTAGACAGGCGCTTGAATTTTCGCAAACACATCACAAGTGTTTCAGTTGCCCTGAAGAACAGACTGAGAAAACTAAGATGGCTTCCGAACAGTGCGCTTTCTTTAAAAAAAAAAGTTACCATCTATAAAACCAGCAGAGATTCCGCCTGGCGTTATGGAATACAGGTGTACGGTATTGCTGGAAAGTCCAGTCAAACGCAAATCAGGGGGCTTCAAGCAAAAACGCTCCGACATCTGTCTGGTGCCCCTGGTATATGAGAATTTCCGATTTGGAAAATGACCTAGCAGTGCCCAAAACCGGGGACGTTATAAATATATAAGCCGCACATTACATATCCCAACTGAGAAACCATCCTTATCGTCTGGCTAGGTGTCTAAATAGGCGTAGAACTGGAGGAGTCCGAAGGAGATTGCGATCGATTTATATAGCCATCCTTGTAAATTTGTATATTTGACTTACCAGTAGAATAAGTCGTTTGTAAATATTCGTATAAATTTAATTTATGTTGTTCCTTATAATGATAGAAAAATTAAAATAAACACACAAAACAAAAGAAAATAAAAAAATAAAAAAAATTAATTAATCAAATAGTTAAAGCTTTTGCGGTAAAGCATTTATGGCTCTTATGCTTAACTTTTGGAACACAATTTACACATGAGTACATTTAAGAATGCATGATTTTCTTTGTACGTAATCCCTTAGATGTTTGTGCGCACCCGTCCCGTTTCGTGCCAACAACAAATCTACACTTTTCCTAATTATGATGGGCATGTTGTTGAGTCGATTCGATTCGACTGAAGTTGGATCTGTTGAGCTGTTGATGAAAATTGGACCTCGTTCGGAACATGGTCATGGTCATGTAATCTCAACTGAAACACCACAGAGCCGGACACTCCGCTCATCAAATAGCTGTCGAGAAGGCGCTAATAATGATGAAGGGCCCTGCCCGCAGCCCACAGCTCGCTTCCACCCCGGGCCGTAATTTGTGTAATAATTGTGCCTAAGCGTTTAAGTCAGGCGTGCCAGTTGAGCGGCTAACCACTGGAATCTCGAGGGAGCCGGAGCCGAGCACTTGTCTGACAAGCCAGCAGTAGAAGGGGCACGTAGTCGGAACTGGGGCTATGACTGTGGCAGCAGCCAAAAAGCCAAAAAGCCAAAAACAAAACAACAAAGAAGAATGGCGGCCAAATGCCTGCGGCCGTGGGCAAGTGAATGAGTTAGTTACTCGCCTAATGCCTGGCCACACTTTAGTCCTGGCAGCCCTCAGGCCGCCAGAGGGGCGCGCGGGCGGCAGTGCTACAGAGCTTGTTTTGTTACAAGCATTCAATGGTGCTCGACTTCCTGCAGAATTTGATTAAACAAAAGTAAAAGTTTTCATCTCGAGCGACGAGCAACAGCAGCAGCAGCGGCCACTTTATGCCGCACGGTTTTGTTGTTGTTTTCATTGTTCGACTTGGTCGCAATTTTCCCTTCCTATACCCCATATATATATATATATATATGTATCGAGATTCCCCGAGAATTTTTGTTGTTGTCGGTCTTGTAACTGGCGGCTGGTCCAATTGTAGTCGGAATTGTGGCTTCTCAAGCGCTGCGTCCACCACTTTCATGGCCAACAATCGCAAAAATCAACAAGAAGCAACTGGCAATTGTGTATTTCATTTTCTGGCATACAGGCCAGTGAATGCTCTGCCAGGGCTCATACATACAATACATACATACAATACATATGACAGATGCATATGTGTATAAGTATAAAAGAATTAATGCGAAATACTCAACTATCGCAATCACAGAGAATTTTTCATCAGCTTCGGATTAAAATTGATCAAAAATTAAGTTAAGCAAAAGCAAAAACAAATTTATATATGGGTGATGTATTTCCCAGACAATAGAGCTCATTTAAGGGCTTGGCTAAAAGAAAAATAAGCTACATTTGGCGTAGGTTACAAATAATATTTTCCAGCTTTTACCACAATTTCCGTGTAAGTCGCCCGGTCACGCCCACACGTCGCCCTATGGACACCCACAAATTTGAATCATACTGCCGCAGTTTTTCAACATTTTCTATTTTGTTTTTTTGTGTGAAGAAGTGCCCATGCATTTGATCGCATTTGGCTCAATGAGTTGAGTCTCATTTTTATTTGGTTTTCTTCCATTTTTTGGGGCTTTTCCTTTTGCCTTTTAAAATTGTAACTACTATTCAGGAGTAGTTTTTTCTGGTGAATTTGAAGGACTACTTTGTTGTGTGTTTTCGAGTGCTACTTTTGACTGCTACATGTAAAGTCGGTTAATTAACCAAAGTTTAAGTTAAACAAAGCATATTTGAACTATAAAACAAAAGGAAGTTTTTTAACAAATACTTGTTGGAATATTACTATATGGCAAATAATAAAAAGTAATTGAAGTCTAGGAAAAACATGAAAATACCATTATTAATTTATTTTAATTTTATCATATACCTTAGTATTTTGAGGCCACTTTGCACTCTGGCAAAAAATAGAGTTATTAAGTTTCACACAATATTTTATTTAATGCATGAAAGTCATAAAACTTTGGAATTGAACAGAATTAAAGTCAAGGAAGCTTCTTGATTTCAGATCAAATATGAATATGAATGAAATCTATTTATTTTATACAAAAAGATTTTTTGTTTATTTTATTTAATAAACAGCTTTTGATTTGTTTTGAACAATTTTATTAAATTTGTATATATAATAATTTGTGAGGATGATAGGGTTTAAATAATATTACATTTATTTAATTAGGTATACGTATGTCTTTAAGTATTCTTTCTTTAGTCTCGTTCTTTATTCGTTCAACGCTTGCAATAGTCTGCCAGTTTTTAACACTCATGCTTAACATAAACTTTATCATGGATGGTACCTCCTACTAAGCGTATTGAATCATATTCTAGTTGGTGTGGGGCATCTCGTTCTCCGCTAATATAATTTACTTAGACAAATAGAAACTTTCTACACATTTTTCGCTTCGCATTTTCCAAATCTATTCATCCTACTGCCAGTTACTTAATAATATATTCCTAAGCCAATTCATCAAGTAAACCAGCAAACAAGTTTAAAATAGCAGTGCACTTCTGCAACTTAACACTCATATCTGCTCAAATATGTAAAAATTTGAATCAACGCAGAAAAGTGCCCCAAAATCAGTAACCCCAACCGCAGAATTCTCCTACCCTAGGCTACCCCGCCAGCCAACGCCGCCTATCAAATTATTATTATTGCCAAGTACACAAAGAGCTACAGAGGGCATATAAAAGTAAGCAGCGTTTGATATGCGGCAAATATAGCACCAAAAATAAAATAAAATAAAATGAAAATCAAATTTGATATTATGCAAACTTACCCGCTGTGGCACAGTGGAGCAGCTGTGGCTGCAGGACGAGGCAGAGCAGGAAGCAGAGGCAGAGGCTGGCAAAGATCGTTGCTGGGAGCTGGGAGCGCATGTTTCCGGGGCCTCTTAATAAAATGCCGGGCAAATTAATAATCCGCGTCCTCTACTGGTATGCTGTCCGCCAGCAAATCTGCTTAACTGGGTCACATGCGCCGTGTGGCAAATGCGGCAGGAGTGGAGCGTGCCACACGAGCTGCTCAACCGCATGCAGACGCTGCGGGCGATGCGCAATCTTTTCTACGCTCTTCTGGCTGATATTGATATTGTTGTTGCTGCTGCTGCCGCTTTTGCTTATTATGTTTAGTTTGCTTTAAGAAACAAGTCAGGTCTGTTCAGTGGTTGGGCTAATGCGGGGTGCCCCTCAAATTGGTTGCTTTGCCTTGTTCTTTACGCACACAATTGCGAGCTTAGCATATTTCACAATTGCACTCTCGTCCAGATGCCACAGCTACAACAACAACAACACGTAGCAAGTTTTAAATATTCTCACATTGCCGCCCGCTCGCCCTTTTTTCTATTTTATGGCAAGGTCTTGTGCAAAATCCGCTTTTGAAATGTTTGTGTGTGTTTTAGGTTAAGTTATGTGACCAGCAGCAGCATGTAAGTTTAGCAGGGCATTCCAGCAATCCGAAACGCCTTTTCAGCTCAAGTTTTAGCTGCGCATTTTACTAGCTTTCCTTAAGCTATAAGCTATTCAAATGTTGAATGTAAATTAAAGTAAGACTCTATTGGGAACTCTTTTCTTTCGGGACTTAACTTAAATACAAGCTGTAGTTACAGAGAGCCCAAGCTTCTCTCTTATTGCAAAATTCTTATTTCTTTCCATTTTCTAAAATTTAATCGCGTGCGCTGCAAAGTATGCTACGGCCAAATCAGTTCGTCTTAGGCAGTACATCCTTTAGTTACCAGCAAGTCAGCAGCTGTTGAAATACCTAACACCATTTTTAAGTATTTGCCATGAGTTTGTAAGTCTTGTGTTTTACATTTTGTCAAAAATTTGACTTTTTCAAACTTTTAAGTACTTCAAAGTGTCTGACGACGCGCTTCAAGAAAACTATTTACAGAGATCTTAAGTCTAGCCAAAGTTTTTGAGTATGACAAAAATGTTAACAATCGACAAGAAATATATCAAAGTTTGCCTGCTGTGTTTTACTTAGGCGTGCAGTACTGTAATTATAAGCGAACCTAGTCAACACTTACGAAAGTTAATGCCAATAATATAAAGTCAAGATTGACATTTTCATGGACGCGCTCAAGAGTATGCTACGCAGCTCATTGAGTAATTGTGATAGCTGCGCCCCTGTTAGGCGTTAAGTACTGTAGCTAGCAGCTAAAAAGCAGCAGGTAAATACTTGAAATACTTAGACTAGCTTGCTTGTATAGAGAAATGCTAGCATATCTAAAAGTTCTGGCAATATGACGCGGCTGCTTCAGAACTGCGCTGAAAAGTATACTACAAAAATAAGAATAATGCGAATGGCTGGCGAAATCGCTCTCAGGCACACATTTAGCTGTGTGAGTGTGTGTATGAGGAATTCCATGTGGCCGACTGCTATTGCTGTTACCTCATCTTTCTTTTACGCTTGAGACTATTTGGCATTAACGAAATTTATTTATGCGGGTGTTTAGTCGGGCGTAAAAGGTGTGCATATGGCCAGGCAAACACACCCCCCCCCTCCCCCACCACACACACACACACACACCCACACACACTTGGGCAGAGACAGGCACAGACAGCACTTGGAAATGCACGACACGCGCTTACGAATTGAAAGGATTTGCCTGCCTTCTGCTTGGGCTAAGACTTGGGCGTGTTGCCAGGAGTCGGGTTCGAGTTCGAGGTTTGCGCTTGACCCGGGTTTTGTTTGCAGGTTGTGCGGCAAATAATGATTTAAATGCCGTTTGTTTTTGCCACAGCATACAAAGGCTAGGATGCCTTGAGAAATGCCAGCCATACATAAGTAATGGCAACCGGTTACCAAATGTTATGTTCTGGCCGACTGAATTCCATGCATTAAAGCGCTGCCGCTGTTGTTGTTGTTGTTGTTGTTGTTGTTGCTGATAACGTAAATAATACTAAATTGATTGCACAAACAAAACAACAAGCGGAAGTGTAAATGATTTAACACAAGTTCCCGTTGCTCTCAACGCTCTCTTCTATAGGCCTTCAACTCCTGACTTCTGTTTGCTGTGCTAAGCTTTTCCTCTGATTCTTGTTGTTGTTGCTGCTGCTGTGGCAATGCAAACAGCTGAGAGCGGAAGATAAAATTTGTTAGCCGCCAAGCCGGAAACAGAAATTTTTCTGACTTGTAATTTAGTTTATTGTTGCGCCCATTAGATATATACATTTATATAAATAAATATATATACACATATTATATATATATTTATTATTTTAGCCTTATTTTCATTGTTTTTGTTGATATTAAATATTGACTTAATCTGTGTAAGATTTTCATGTGTATTTGTATTTGTTAAGCAAATCATATAATAAATAATAGAATTAAACGGAAAAAGGCCAACATAATTCGGAATAATTTTCTTGCTTAATATTCAGTTATTAATGTTTTATAAACGCCTTTCAACATATCAAAAAATTTTCTTGATACATGATTTGCTTGGGCAGCTGTGTGTGAGTTCCAAGAAAATCAGACAACATAAAAACAGCATGAGCGCAAATTTAAAATATTTTTATACTGTCAAAAAGAGCAAATTAAATAAAATAAAAGAGCTTGAAAATGTGCGAATTTATGGAAATTCAAATCATATTTTCAGCTTGTTTGCTTAAATTCCGATTTATAGATATATATATATATATATATATGTAATAAATTGTTTTTTAATTAGTATTTATATTAATTAATTTTATTTTTAAATTGTTTATTTTTAATATTTTTAAATATTATATTTCTCAAAATATGAATTTTAGTTTTAAGATGTGAGATTGTATTAAGTTTATTTAAAAATACACCATACACCACATTAAAATCTCATTTATATTGTTTAATGTCATATCATTTTTAAATTAATTACACTCATTCATATTTATTCACTGTAATCACAACATATATTCACTTGCTAAGTTCATCGAATTTTATGTTTCGCACCTGCGACTCTCAAACGATGCGCACGCGACACCGGCTAAAAGTAGACTAAACGATGCCAACGAAACGTGGATGATGCTGTTCGGCTTATGTTACTTAACAGCTGTAAGCCAAGAGAGCAAACAAGAGCGTGTGCTAACATAACGTGCTTAACTCAGTCAATGTTAACTTGCTAGTAAGAGATGCTGCGCTGTTAGGCAACGGTTTACTGTGAAAGCTCTTTTTCATGTTAATGGCTTAGTTAAGCCGCGCGCACAAAATGCAATTCTTGTGTTTAAGTGTTTCTGCTGTAAAATATCTATTTATACGATCGTATTTAGCATTCCAGCAAAATGGCTCATTAGGATTTTAATGGCTCAAGCGTATACAGTAAAATCCTTAAGCGCTGCCCAATTCAAGTGACCCTGTCATAATCATAAAGACAATTAACCCTCTCATGAATGTGCTTGGCAATTTACACAAACGAATTGTGAAGAACAAACATACACACGCACTTACAGACGTATCACAGTGCGATAACATTATTTCTCATTAACGTCAAGCCGGCAAATTGGGTGGCACACACAATGGGAGCCTCAAAGCCGATAGAGTTGTGAAATAATGGAGCTCCCTAGTAACCCTAAGAAACAAAAAACAACACGGTAAAGGCAAAGGCAACACCAACAACCACAACAACAATTACACAGCAGGCAAATGCAGGCGCATTGAGCAAAACTAGGACACACGCAGGCAACAACAATGAAAAAGCAGCATTGAAAACGTGCGTCGCAGGACGACTGGCAAGTGCAAAGCACAAGGATAAGCATAATATGCCAATGCACACACGCACACAAAAATTCAGCTTTAAAGAAAACAAAAGACCAAATTATTCTGCAGACATACACGCAGCCCATGGATGTCGCCGCGCAAGCCAAAGCGAGAGTGAGAGTGAGAGGGCCACACGCGGTGATTGAGTGAGTGGAGCAAGCGAGCGCGATGATGATTTGAGAACAATGCATTAGAGTGGATCGGGCAGGAGCGGGGCGCAGAATTTGCATAAAATTCAATTTGTCGTGTGCAGCAGCCATGAATATGCCGCACAGCCGAGCTTTAGCTGCCGCTGCTGCTGCTGCTGCTGTTGTTGACACTGAAGCCCACATTCTGCTGTCTGCTAGTATATAACATAGCTCAAGCCAAACTCACTCTCTCTCTCTCTCTCTCTGTCTTTCGCCTGCTCTGTACGATTGCAATTGATGTTATTGTTGCTATTGCTGTTATTGCGACTGTTGTTGCTGTTGTTGGCGCATCGCATGCAGCCGCTGTGGCGTAACATATGCGCGAAATTACTTACGAGGCATCGCAGTCGACGTCGCTGTCGCTGTCGCTGTCGCAGTCGCCGTCGCCGTCGCTGTTGCTGTCACTGGCAGCAGCCGGGTCTCCTGGAACTGGTTCTGGTTCGGCTGCTGTTGGCTTGTAAAACAATGCCTGCATTTGGCTGCACACAAGACACATGCAATTATTAACAAACACTCAAATGCACACACTCACACTCATACACAATATATAACAGACAATTGTACAGTTTTTTGTGGCATTTAACAACAGTTAAAACAATCGCACACAATGCTGTCGTATAAAAAACTTTTTAGCTTTTGTTTTGTATTTTTTGTGGCCCGCAGTTGATAATTATCGAGACCCTAAAACGTTTGCCATGGCCACAGCCGAAGTGGCCCATTATGTGGCAACAAATGAATGATAATCAGCCGGCTGATAGGGCCCAAGGGCATGTTAGAAGGGGGCGGGGCCTAGTGGGGCACGGCTGGCATTTAGTTTGTCATATGCTTGGCCACAGCATGTCCAAAGTTTTAAGTGAGCTTGAGTGTGTGTGTGTGAGTGTAAGTGTGTGTGAATTGTCCTGTTTTAGCCAGTTTGAGTGTCATGCGAGTTTTTCAAAGTCCTCGAGTGTGACACAAATATAACGCATACGTCATGTGTGGCTAGGACTAAGCGAAAGTGTTTTCGAGCTTAACTTGTTGACAATCTAATTTTAAAATATGTACTAGAAATATTATTTTAAAAGCTTTACACTACAAACTTGTTAGAAAAACTAAAGAGTCAATATTTATGTATAACTCATATTTATATTCAAGTATTACTCATAAATTATTCCCAAAATATGTGTTTAACATTAGCCTTAAGCTAATTCCTGATATGTCCATAAGGCATGCAATACGATTTTTGTAGCCACTTGTGAAAATTACTTATGCAAAAGTGCAGCACTCTGCTGTTTCACTCAATAGCACTCAATTAAGAAGCTGTTGAGTGTGAGAATTGCTGCGCTTTTCTTGCTGCACGACTTTTGCACACCTTTCACTTTTACAGGTCATTAATCACAGAAATGCAAAAAGAAAATGATGATGATTTTAAAAAACTTCGTAAGGATACGTCTGTAATAAAAGAATATGCGCTCCAATGGCTCAGCTGACTTGATGCGATTAAATTGGACAAACGCTTTTGTGATTACAAAAATAATCAAATAAAAATCGAAAACAGAAACGAAAAAAAAATCGTCAAAAAAGAAACTTAAAATGAGCCAGCAATTAAGCTGTAAATGAAGTTGCATTTGAGTTCGACATTTTCAGCGCTTTAATTAAGTTACGGCTTAGCGGGCAGCGTCAGCAGCAGCATGCGGATTTTACGTATACGTACGAGTGGAGCACGGCAGCCGGGCGAGCTGTGCGGCTTTTGGGCCAAACGCAAACAATTCACGTCAATTAATTGTAGCCGACTGCGAGCCGGTAAACACAAAGCTGAACTCCACCGCAGCGGTGACATGAATACAACTACATAGATTACGATTGCCTCGGACAAACAAATGGCAAACGGACACAGGACGAAGCAGGCAGGCGCACCAAATATGCAATTGCACACGAAAAGCCGAAAACAGAAACTACAACAAGAACAACATCAGCATCAGCATCAGCATGAGCTAATAACTGCCACAGGCTGGGCTTAGTCAAAGTTTAGCCCCAGCTGCGATATAAACTCTGTGGTTGCAGCTCCTCTGCTATGAGTCAGGACAAGTGGCAGCAGCTCTATCGAAAGTTTCGACAAGAGATAAACGCAATTAATTCAAAATTTATTCGATACCAAAGAGAAAACAACATGAGCTCCAGCTCCAGACTGGACAAATAGGCATTGTTGTTGGCTCTGTTGTTGTCTCTGTTGTTGCACATTGGACATAGTCATGACGACTGCAACACAGACTGCATTAGCCTCAAGTGCAATGTGACAGCGGCAACGAGTCGAGTGACAGCAATACTAACAGCAAGTCATACACTTATGTCGACAGTCATGCCACGCCCCCACGCTCTAGCAGTTTACACACACCCGCAGCTTCTACCATTTATGCTTGCTGACTGATTGATCCGGCACACTCTCCATGGTGCTCCACATTTGAAGTGGGACAGCTAAACGCTGCATGAATATTTCAGAATCTGTTGCCTGAATAACACGTTGCATGTGGCATAAATCCGCAGAATTGTTGAACTCCCCAAGCTGTTAAATATTAAATTTCTGATAAGCTAGGGTAATGAGGTTTTCATTAAGTCGGCTAACCAATTCGTTTTAAATGCGAAGCCACAGTAAACGCTCGATTTATTTGGCAGCAAATAAAAGTTCGTATGTTTCATATATTGATAGAGTGTAATTCAAGCTTTGATACAAATTATCATTTTTTATCGATAACACTTGAGAGTGAACCTTGCAAGACTCCCCCAAATGCCCTAATCTAAACATTTAAAGGATGCATTGATTAGCTCATTCTGATTTTCGGTGAAATTTGTCTAAGTTAAAGACTAGGAACAAATGTAAAAAGAATATTTTGGGTACTATATAAATCTAGCTTTCGAGGTTAGAAAATATTTCTTAAATATAAATCAAAGACTCTCACTTAGGTAGAAAGTAAATTTACGCACAATTACATGAATAACACACCAAAGAGAGTTAAGCTCGTGCTTATTAGTGCCCAGAATTAAATCATCAGAAATATAATATTAGTTCTTTCAGTGTGCGCTGTTAACAAAAGAAAATGATTTTTAGGGTATATCTTAATTAGAATTGAAATTATAATTCCATTCATATTAATTAAAAATATTTTTCTAGACATACTTTTTTCTTTTTACTTTTTTTAGCCTAATTTACGAAAATTGAAATTCATCTAAACTATTATATATCTTTTTCATCTCATGTCGACCACCTCTATCAAAAGCCAATAGACCATAACTCTTATTTTCCAAAATTGAATATAAAATTTCAATTTAATACCGATTCGGTGCAGCCATTTCATTTAGCTGGCAAATTCCCTGTTAAACTTGTAAGCTCCATCTAAGTAGCTTAGATACAGTTCACGAACGAATGACAGTGCAAATGTTTCACAAATCCACACCCTATGACCCCCTCCCCACTTCTATTTTCCTGCTCGCCTTCATAGTAGACAGCAGCAATTACACATTTACACTTTCGGTCAGATACTCCCCACATGGAGCAATTGGATATCATTAATGCGGTTAAATTGTATAACCCACTGCTGTCAGAGGCTGCTTACTGGGCCAAACGGGCATCTAGTTCTAAGACCCAACTCCGCAAATGCTGATATCTGTGTGTGTGTAAGGTTGGGGAATTCTCTCTCAGGGTTTCGTATAACAGACATGTTCCAAGTGCCAAAAAGGAAAGTCTGGCGAACATTTTTGCCTTTACTCTTGTTTTTATTTTCATTCATTTTTTGGTACACATTTAGCCACAAGCCCAGACAGCTATGGCAAGAACAAGAAGAAAATTTACCATAGTGAAAACAACAACAAGTTTACTCTGTTGCTCCATTTGCAACATTTATGGTGTTTGCTGTCTGTGTGAGTGTGTGTGTGTGTGCGCGCGTGCAGAAGGTCATTTTATTGTTTCCAGTCAAAATGGTCAAATGGGAATTTGTTTTTAGCCATGTTTGTTGTTGTTGCTGTTGTTTTCTTGTGCGTTGCGATTTGCCTATAGATTTAGATTGAGCTGTCGTATATGTTATTGGGCTTGGGCCGTAACGAAAACCCGGCGTCAGCCAGTCAGACAGCGCCAGAGATTGCTTGGCATATCATGTTAGTCAAAGTTGGTATAGCGAGAGAGAGAGAGAGAGAGAGAGATAGAGTGGGTAAGCAGAATGATTAGAATAATCGCCGTAGGTGGTTTTTTGAGCTGACTCCATGAAACCCATTCGTATTGAACCGGAGCGAACCGGAACGAATTCAGTGTTGGCTCATAAAATTTGCAACCCTTCAATAGTCACTTTTGCCAGTGTTTAAAAATGTTTATTGCCCTCGCATGGGCTTAAGGAAAACGGCTCAATTCCCAGTCAAAGTGAATTTTATGGCCATGTGCAATTTCTGGTCTAAAGGGTCGATTTGGGTATTTGGCAGATGAAAAGCGATTTTCTTTGAGCAAGCCCCAGCAGCCGAAGGGCGCCCAAAGACAAACATATAAATATTTTTCTATGCATGTCAATTCAATAGTTATTCATGCCAACTTTTGCAATTTATTAAATAACAAAAGTTCTTAGAAAACATTTTGGGTTTTAAAGTCTTTTAGCTTTAAGATTGAGCCAACTAATTAAATTTAATTATTGATAATTAACAATTACATGAAACTCAGCAATTGCTCACAAGTAGCTGAAAGTTTTCCAAACACAGCAAATTTATTCAGTTCAATCTACCAAATTTCTGCGGCGGTTGCTATGTCGCTGAGTAATAATTAATTTTCAAATACAACCATGTCCTACGCTCGTCGTCTTTCGCCGAAGCGGAGATAGCGGGACTTCGGGGTGGTATTTAAGAGTTTGTTTGTACAGCAAATGCCAACGCATTCGCATAATTTAATTGTAAAGCGCGAGCTGGAAAATTTTGCATAGCTGACAAAATGTTGTTGGGTGGAAGGGTCGTTGGGGGTGGGGGAGGGGAGGGGAGGGAAGGGAGTGTTGTCTGGGAAGTTACATATATTATAAATGTCTGTGGTGCCATTCCTTGCAATTTATTTAGCATTGCGTTAAACTGCAAGTCGTAGATTTGTACTTGTCTCTGTTAAGCAGCAGCTTATAAAAGAATACAAACTTTCTTGAACAGCATTTATTAATCATATTTCAAATATTCAACATTAGTTAAGCAGATACAACAGTATTATTGCTTGGACACGCCTAAAATGTTCTCTATTTCGCAGATTCGATCCAAGACTTCTTGGTTTCGAGCTCTTTGATCCTTGAGCTTGTCCGCTATGGCATCCAAGGTAGCTGCGATGGCCAACAGCGATACATCCGTCGTATTCAGATCCCTGCGAGTCGGATATATCTTTGCCACGGGCACAACTTCAGACTGATCCCCATATGTATCCGATAATCCAATTGCTGCACCTAAAATTTAATCGTACAATAAAATAGAACTGACAGCAGATTCGCCCGAACCTAAATCCCCAACAGCTGCTGGTGACTCCATTTCTACGGAGCTGATTACTGGGGTTGCCACTGGCTCAGCTACAAGAGCCGAAGTCTCCACGACAATTTCGGGCGTTGCCAATGACTCAGCAACCTGAGCAGGGGTCTCCATGTCAGCTACGGCCGTTGCTACAGGTTCAGATACCGAAATCGGAGTTTTCACGACAGCTACGGTCGTTGCCACTGGCTTAGCTAACGGAGCTGGGGTCTCCATGACAGCTACGGGCGTCGCCACTGCCTTAGTTACCAGAACCTCAGTTTCCACCACAGTTACGGGCGTTGCCACAGGTTCAGATACCGAAATCGAAGTCTCCACGACAGCTATTGAAGTTTCCACTGGCTCAGCTACCGGAACCGGGGTCTCCTCGACAGCTACGGGCGTTGCACCAGGTTCAGATACCGACATCGGAGTCTCCTTGACAGCTACGGGCGTTGCTACTGGCTTAGCTAAGGGAGCTGGGGTCTCCATGACAGCCACGGGCGTCGCCACTGCCTTAGTTACCAGAACCTCAGTTTCCACGACAGTTACGGGCGTTGCCACAGGTTCAGATACCGAAATCTAAGTCTCCCCGACAGCTAGTGGAGTTTCCACTGGCTCAGCTACCGGAACCGGAGTCTCCACGACAGCTACGGGCGTTGCCACTGGCTTAGCTAACGGATCTGGGGTCTCCATGGCAGCTACTGGCATCGCCACTGCCTCAGCTACCAGAACTTGAGTTTCCACGACAGCTACGGGCGTTGCCACAGGTTCAGATACCGAAATCGAAGTCTCCACGACAGCTACTGAAGTTTCCACTGGCTCAGCTACCGGAACCGGGGTCTTCACGACAGCTACGGGCGTTGCTACAGGTTCAGATACCGAAATCGGAGTCTTCACGACAGCAACGGGCGTTGCCACTGGCTTAGCTAACGGATCTGGGGTCTCCATGGCAGCTACTGGCGTCGCCACTGCCTCAGTTACCAGAACCTGAGTTTCCACGACAGTTACGGGCGTTGCCACAGGTTCAGATACCGAAATCGAAGTCTCCACGACAGCTACTGAAGTTTCCACTGGCTCAGCTACCGGAACCGGGGTCTTCACGACAGCTACGGGCGTTGCCACAGGTTCAGATACCGAAATCGAAGTCTCCACGACAGCTACGGGCGTTGCCACTGGCTTAGCTACCGGAGCTGGAGTCTCCATGGCAGCTACGGATGCTGCCACTGCCTCAGCTATCGGAGGCGATGTTTCCAAAACAGCTACGAGAGTCGCTACTGGCTCAGCTACCTCAACTGGAGACTCCACGATAGCTTCTGGCGTTCCCACTGGCTCAGTTACCAGAACCTGCGCTTCCACGACAGCTGCGGGTGTTGGCACTGGATCAGCTATTGCAACTGGAGTTTGCACAACGGTTATTGGCAATGCCACTGGTTCAGCTACCGGAGCTAAGGTATCCGCGACAACAGGGGTTGCTACTAACTGTGCTACCGGAATCGGAGTCTCTACGACAGCTATGGGGTTTTCCGTTGGCTCAGCTGCCGGAACCGCAGTCTCCACTATAACTGCGGGTGTTGCCACTGGCTGAGCTACTGCAACTGGAGTTTCCACAACAGCTACTAGCGATGCCACTGGTTCAGCTACCGGAGCCAAAGTCTCCACGACAGCTACAGGTATTGCCACTGATTCAGCTACCGGAATCGGAGGCTCCACGACAGCTACGGGCGTTGCCATTGGTTCAGCTACAGGAACCGGAGTCTTCATGACGGGTACGGGTACTGCCACTGATTCAAATAGAGGAGCTGAAGTCTCCGCGACAGGTACAGGGGCTGCCACAGACTCAGCTACCAGAACCGGTGTTTCCACGACAGCTACTGGTGCTCCCACTAGTTCAGCTACCGGAACTGAAGGTAGGGGTATTGCCACTGGCTCGGCTACCGGAACTGGCGTATCCATGGGCGCCAATGGCGCTGCCACAACGTCAGCTACCGAAAGTGGAGTCTCCACGGCACGTATGGGGGCTGCCACTGACTCACTTAGCGGAACTTGTATCTCCACGACAGCTACTGTTGCTGGAACTAAAGCCTCCACGACAGTTACCGGTATTGCCACTGGCTCGGCTACCGGAAATGATGTCTCCACGACAGCCAATGGGGTTGCTACAGGGTCAACTACCGAAACCGGAGTGTCCAAGGCAGCTATATGGGCTGCCACTGACTCAGTTACCCGAACCGGTGTCTCCACGACAGCTACTGGTGCCGGAACTGAAGTCTCGACGACAGCTACCGGTGCTTCCACTGGATCAGCTAGCGAAATCGAAGTATCCATTACAGTTAAGGGTGTTGCCAAAGGTTCGTCCAGAGGAACCAGGTTCTGCACGACAGCTGCGTGCGCTGCCCCCGGCTCTGCTAAAGGAACTGAGGTCTCCACGACAGCTACTGGAGTTGCTACTGGGGCAGCCACAGGAACCGGCGTCTGCACGACAGGTACGGATACTGCCCCTGATTCGGCCATCGGAATGGGCAATCGCACGTCAGCTACGGAGGCTGGCACCGGATCGACTTCCAGAACTGGAGTCTCCAAGACAGATACTGGTGCTGCCACTGGATCGGCTATAGGAGCTGGAGTTTGCACGGCGTCTGTTGGAGTTGCCATTTGGGCAACTACTGGTGCCGGTGCGTGCACGACAGCTACCGGAACCGAGGTTTTCATTACAGCAAGGGGTGTTGCCACCAGTTCCACTTGAGGAACCTGGCTCTGCAAGATAGCTACAGGGGCTGCAACTTGCACTGCTACAGGATCTACTGGCACGGCAGATACCGTGGCTGCGATAGGCTTAGCTACCGTCTCCGCGACGATGACAGGGGTTACAACTGCGTTTGCAATTAACGCTGGGGACCCTAAGTCAGGGGCGATGGATTCCGCTGGCTTTGCGACCGTAACTGAAGTGGACTCGAGTGGAATCCCGACAGCCGTTGCTGGGGTTGCCATTGTGTTGTTTTAGTATTTCGTTGATTGGTGCTTATGGCGTTAAGCAATTTTTCATTTTTTTTAAATGAATTGCCAATTAAATATCTGTAATTGCCTTTTAGATTTATTTAGCACAAGGTATTCGAAACTGAGACCTTCGGCAAGCAGCTTTCACTTTCATTAAGAGCAAATAGCTGAAAGCGAAGGGAATAGACGAGACATGATAAGTCGCTTAGTCGTGGCCTTCAAAAAGGTCATTGCCCGAAGGAAAGTGATGTTTAAACATGAGAAAAGGCATATCAAAAGCGTAAAATTACAAAGCACACGTGCAATTTTTAACGAACCCGTCGTCATTCACGCTTTTACTTTGTGCCTCAATCGATATATTGAAATGAACTTATTTTTGCATTGGCGCCAGCTTGGCGAGTGTCGTGAAAAAATGCTTCAACAAGCACAGAGCAACTCTAAAAATCGGGGATATATATCTGAAAGATAATGAAGCTGTTGAGAGAAATTGTTCCGGACTGATTTGGTGCTAAATAAAGCCAGAAGGGAATTTAATTGAATAATGGCAAGTTACGTAAGCTGATGTTATGTTCTTTTTAATTGAATTTGATATATTATTTAATTTAATCGAGTTCATTTATGTTCAAATTTGGCATATTATTTAATTTATGACAAATTACTTTTTTCTTATTTGCACTGAGTTTAATTATTGTTGTATAAATTTGATTAGGTTTATTTACGGAATTCTTTATTTTTACGCCGTCGAGCTGCACAACGGAGAAACACACGTTTGACTGGCCATTTAAAAGAATTTTTCATTTTTCAACAACTCTTATCGCTAATTTTCCCTCTTCAAGAAGCCCAACTAACGCCCATTGAGAACTTAAGGCTAAACGAATGTGTACACAAGACTGGAAAAGCCATGAAATGTTTTTATACCCATTAAAAATGGGTAAAATGGGAATACTGTTTTTGTGCAAATGTATGTAACAGGCAGAACAAAGCATCTCCGACCCCATAAAGTAAATTATTATTATTCTTAATCCGCATCAACAGCCTAGTCGATCAACCCATATCCCTCTGTATGTCTGTCCGTCTGTCCGTCCGTCCGCCTGCCCGTATATATTAACGCAAAGATATCAGAAAATTTTGAAATTAATCTGTAAGTACTCCTAGTGCCTGCGCAGATAGACTTTGTTTCCGATAATCGATAACTTACTCCGTTTCCAAGCAATCGATAAAAATCGATAATTTTGGTATAGTTACCAAACATGATATGTTGCTTCTAGAATATTATCACTAACCAAACAACATATAGACTGGACATCCCATACAAACAGCGTTGTCACAAAAACTATCGGAGGCATCTGGTCCAAACTCGCGAGTAAGGGAGTAAGATATACATATGATGTATTGTTGAACCGCTTACTCTACAGGAAAGTGCTTGGCGCACTCTCTTCCATATGCTTTGTGCGATAGAACGGCAACGCTGTTAACTTTTATCTCGCTCGCACTTACTCTCAGCTCTCAATGCTCTCTCTATGTTTAGGGATCGTACCCAAGCGTTGCCATGTGTGCATTTAGAATATTTTGGACTCGCTATACACGCATACTTGCATATTTTGTGTATGAATAGAAGCATTTATGCGCTTGTGTGCGTTGCTTGCCTGCCTGCCTGTCCCCGATGCAAATTTAACAAGATTTTAGGATTTCTGATTTTGGACCTCTACACACAGACACACACATACAAATGTCTGTGAATGGGCTGATCATGGGCGCAAAAGAAAATACATTATTGGCACGCGTCTGACGCGCGCCCTTCTTTTTAATGATTTTGATAAATGAATGTTGACCCCTTATTACCTGCAGCAGTTCGTTGGGTCGAATGGGTCAACTTTTGGCAGGCACCTGCATATGGAGGTCAAGTGACTGATCACCAAAATTATTAAAACTATAAATATCTAATCGCTCCTTTTTTTAATTTGGTATATTTTAATATTTTAAAGATATTTATTTTTACTCAAATTTCATTCATCGAATCATTAAAAAGAAATTGTTAAATTTGCATCGGGGACAGGCAGACTGGCAAGCAACAGGCACACAAGCGCATAAATGCTTCTATTCATACACAAAATATGCAAGTATGCGTGTATAGCGAGTCCAAAATATTCTAAATGCACACATGGCAACGCTTGGGTACGATCCCTAAACATAGAGAGAGCATTGAGAGCTGAGAGTAAGTGCGAGCGAGATAAAAGTTAACAGCGTTGCCGTTCTATCGCACAAAGCATATGGAAGAGAGTGCGCCAAGCACTTTCCTGTAGAGTAAGCGGTTCAACAATACATCATATGTATATCTTACTCCCTTACTCGCGAGTTTGGACCAGATGCCGCCGATACATTTTGTGTCTACTTCTGGTACTCATGTCTAGTCTATATGTTGTTTGGTTAGTGATATTATGTATATGTCAAGTATCTTTCATTTTAAATCTATCGCCACCGCAACGCTAACAATACAAAGCTATAAATCAAGTTAATCACCCAACTTTTTTTGCCAAATAATTTAAGCAACAATTTAAATGCAATTGACTTTTTCAGAATACACAAATATTCTATGGTACAATAAAATATAATGTAGAAAATTTCATAAAGATCGGTTAAGAAAATAATATGTAACTGCGCCATCGGCTGGGACAGCTAGCGAATACTTCAAGAATTTCTGTATACTTGTCCACCCAAACATTCATGCGCGCTTGCTTAGCATTCCATCGCATTCTTACAGCATGGTAATTGCGACTTTTTTCTGTTCTGCTATTTTAATTCTTTTTTTTTTTCCTTTTTTTCTCAAAAGTACTTAATTATTGGTGTGGCTGCTAAGAAGAGGCATACCAAGTCTGTCGCGAGTTTGAGCCCTACCGGGGAAAGTGATTTTTTTTCCTGGTATGGCTGTTGAGTAGAGTCGACAGCAAGTAATGCGGTCAGTTGCGAGTTCGAACCCTGCCAAGGGAACCTTTTCTATTTAATTTATTTGGTGTTGGAATAAAAGGGTTCAGGGTATTCCCTAGTCGGGAGCTCTCGACTTATAGATTGAATGAGTATGGGCTAAGTGGCTTTCCGAGGCCTACCTTAAATAATTTACAAGATCTACAAGTGTTTCGGTTAAATTGTTCTTATGCTTATAGAATTGTCAAAAAATATACAATTAACAAATGTAAAACAATGTGTTCAAGGTAAATGGTATATTGTATAAATATGATTTAATAGTTTATTATTTATAAAAATAAACAAAATATAGTTTTCAATTCCAGTTAACTGAGCACATACTTGTTATTTATTTGGAGCTGATTAATTTGTGCAGCTTGTCAACAAATGGTAATGTAACTAACCCACGGCCGCCGGCGCCCAATCCGCTGCAGAGCAGAAGATATTGGGCTGATGGCATTCAATGTCTGACACATTGACAAACTGCCAGGACGGAGGAGTCGCTCAATCGGAACACATTAGCTGGAAAAAATGTAATCGCAGAGAACTAAGAAATAAATCTTTCAATTTTTCGAATGAATAAAGGAAATAAATGCAGCCAAATGTGAAGCAATTCTCGGTTGCATGGGAGGCCACGCCCGCCACCCAGCCACCGCACACTCCGGCTGCTGCAGCCAGTTTCAATGGAGTTGCACATGTCGGCAGAGGCGACAGAAGACGGGTGCGGGTGCGGGTGCGGGTGCTTGGCGTAATGTGATCTGCGTACAATTTGCAGCCGTCGTTTAAGTCCCAGCACACTTGAGACTTGAGACTCTAGCAAATAGTTTTTCAATCTGGCCGAGGAAAGGAATCGCGATAAAGCGTACAAAATAAAATAACGTATAAATAAAGGATGGAATAAAGAATTCATTCGCACAAATGCAAAATGCTTATATGGAAATCATTCCAACGCCAGGCCCCAAACCTCAGACCTCGAGCGACAAAAACGGAAAAAAATGTATCCGTAGGAGACAGGAGTTTGCGTACATTTGCTGGGAGATTGAATTGGCAGTTCAATTTCACGTATTATTGACATTTAAAGGCAAGCATTGGATATAAACTGAAGCCCGCTCTCAACCAGACAACTGAAGCTATTGGCTGCCTATTATTTCATACGATAAATCAATCGAGTGATGTGTGTAAAGAAAGAAGGATAATCAAAGCAGACCAGAAGCAAGTATAGCTTTTTCATGTGGCCAGAATAGATATGTGAGTGGGTATAAATAATCTAGGCAGAATATTAAAGAAACATAAATCAGAAATGAATATTTTAAACTATTTATATTAATATTGATAAATAAAATATATCATGCATATTAAAATAAATTTTCATTAAAATGGGAATATTATAAAAAGTTTATTTTATTTTAAAGAGGTGAACGGAACTTTTTTGTGTGAGTATAATCAATTGAATTGATATTTGTTTAATTATTTATTTTGTGTGGGATTCAAAGGAGAAAAACGTTAATTATGTTGAAATTGGAAGAATGATTTGTCTGTAGCTTAATTTGATATTTGTGAGGTATGTAAAAAAAAATAGACGTCAAAACTAATTATTTTAGGTGATACTT
Source organism: Drosophila virilis (assembly GCF_030788295.1). Taxonomy (NCBI): domain Eukaryota; kingdom Metazoa; phylum Arthropoda; class Insecta; order Diptera; family Drosophilidae; genus Drosophila; species Drosophila virilis. The sequence goes on from NC_091544.1 coordinate 33,228,292, forward strand.
TAGAAAGTAACGAAAAATAAAAAAAAAAATACAAAATAAAATAAATAAAATATTGCTGAGAAAAAATATCATAATAATTTATATGAAAACACAAAAACAAATAATAAAAAAGGTTTTCTTTTATTTCAAAGAATTGAACATATTTGTATACCCTGAACCCATTAAAAATGGGTAAAAAGGGTATTTGAATTTGTGAAAAATGCAAATGTATGTAACAGGCAGAAGGAAGCATCCCCGACCCCATACAGTTATATTATATTTTCTTGATCAGCATCAATAAACGAGTCGATCTAGCCATGTCCGTCTGTCTGTCCGTCCTTCTGGCCGTCCTTCTGTCCGTCTGTTCGTCCGTCGGTATGTGTGAACTGAAATTTTAGATGTGGGTCCTCCTAGTGCCTGCGCAGATTTAGTTTGCTTCCGATAATCGATAACTTACTCCGTTTCCAAGCAATCGATCAGAATCGATATCAACATCAACATTTTTAATAAATTTTGGTAAATATTATAAGCTAGAGTCACCAAACTTGATCTGTTGCTTCTAAAATATTATATACCAGCCATTTACCACAGCCATTTACCACTGTTTCCCAAATCGCTGAAACACGTATTCATTATTATCTTTAATAAAGCTTTGAAAAAAAGTTTGATGCAAATCGGACACAGCTTAAAATTCTCAAAAAATTACTTTCAAATGCACTTTCTTTCGAAGGAGCTTAGATTTCGCAAAAAATGTGAAACACATCTCAATGGATTTTTTATGTAGACCCATGCAAATGAATTTGAAGGCAAAAGGCCACCCATCATCTTTGAAAATAGGTTTGAGGCGGATCCGATGGTTATCAAAAAAGTTTCATACTATCGCCCAATAAATCTTTGAACCGCATTTCTACCGAAGGAGCTTAGATTTTGCGAAAAATGTGAAGCACGTCTCAAATGATTTTTAATATAGAGCTTTGAAAATGAATTTGAGCGCGAAACGTCACCCACTAAATCTTTGACCCCCATTTCCACAAAGGAAGAATACATTTGTGGAAAAGTGTGAAACGACCCTCAAATGAATTTAAACAAACAACTTGGAAATTGAGTTTGAGGCCGATCGGATGGTAATCAAAAAGTTTTATACAAACATTTTTCGCGATTTTCCATACTTGCGGGTGGAATTCATCACATAGGGTAACTACAGTATTCATTTCAGCTTCCTAGCTATTACGGTTTGGGCTGTGCGTTGATCACAAATCAGTCATTCATTCAGTCAGTCAGGACAAACAGTTTTATATATAGAGATATATCAAGTATCTTTCATTTATACCTATCGCCACCTCCCCGCTAACACCACAGAGCTATAAATCAAGTTAACAACCCAACTTATATTGCCAACCAATCTAAGCCACAATACATTTTCTGAAATGTGTCAGAAATGCGTTCAGTGGACAGAGGCTATAAGATATACTGTAAAATTTCATTAAGATAGGATAAGAGATAACCAAATCTATATGTAACCGCTCAATTGAGTGACACAGCTAGCGAAAACCTCAAGAAATTGTATATGCATGTACAAACTAACATTCATGCACGTCTGCTTAGCATTCTAACAGCATGGTAATTGCGACTATTTTCTGTTCTGGTATTTGTATTTTGTTTTTTTCTTTCTTTCTCAAAATTACTTAATTATTGGTGTGGCTGCTGGGTAGAGGCATACCAAGTGGTGCGGTCTGTCGCGAGTTCGAGCACTACCTGGGAAGCTATTTAGTTTTTTTTTTTTTTTTGCTGGTTTGTCGGTTGAGTAAATTCGTCAGCAAGTAATAAAGTCAGTTGCGAGTTTGAACCCTGCAAAGTGAACTTTTTTTTAAATTTATCTATATTACTTCAAACGAGCGCGTTGCGCGAACTGCATTTAGTGTTGATATAAGAGGGTTCAGGGTAATCCCTAGTCGGGATCTGCCGACTAGAATTTCTTAACTGTTTTTAATGTGCGCTCTTAATTTTTGTGTATTAATTGATTGTACTATATTTTGAGGAGTAAGTTACGAGGTAAAAAAAGAATTAATGTTCATATTGGGAGTGTGATTTTATTGGATATGCATTTAAAGTTCATATATGTCTTTTGTACATTATTTAAAAATGCAAGTCAGATATTATTATTCAAATTATTAAGGGTAAGTAATAAGAAAGATTAAATATATTAATTTTTACAAAAATAAAAACTGTAAACAAAATTATAGTATCTGTTAATATAAATATGTTTCATTCATTCATGCCAATACAATATTGATATTAAATATATATTTATCTATACCATGCCAGGAACTTATTTGACTTGTAATACTCTACAAATAAAATAGAATGGAAATTTTTTATTTGTTCATATGTTTTACCTGGAAGGTATTAAAAAAGGAACACACATAAACGTAATTACTGCCATTTGGCACGCACCGCAGGCAAATACAAATATAAATCAGAGCCCGAATCAGTATCGTAATACGGCCCGTAGCATTCGAACCCGGCTTTTGAACGCTTCCGGGCGCATTTTGCTAAATTGCAAATATTTTCCAATTCGCATGCATCAGCAGCCCAAAATGCAAACAATTTTGCCCAGCAGCCACAATGGGCCACAAAAATAAACAGATACCCAAAATGGAGAACGGCAAGACAACACGACTAGAATATACCCTTTGATCAGCATTTGCGATTGTCTTTGAATATATAAATTATATATTCTAAAAAAAACAAGGGTATATATAATTTATTTATATATATATATATAATTTAGAAAATATATATATAAATATATACATATTTACTAACGGGTAAATTCTCAAAAAGCTTTACCACTGTTGCGGTTGGGATTTCCCAAATCGTTGAAACACGTATCCATTAAGTTTTTGTGTAGAGCTCTGAAAATAAGTTTGAAGCAAATCGGACACCACTTAAAACTGCGCCTAAAAATTCCTTGAATCGCATTTCTACCAAAGGAGTTTGGAAAAATGTGAAATACGCCTTAAATTATTTTTCACACAGATCCTTAAAAATGAATTTGAGGGCGAAACGTCATCCACCAAATCTTTGACCCCCAAGTTTTATACAAATGTTTTTCGCGATTTTTCCATACTACAGTGATAATTTCAGCATCCTAGCTCTTACGGTTTGGGCTGTGCGTTGATCACCAGTCAGTCAGTCAGTCAGGACAAACAGATTTATATATAGAGATGAATTAGCAGCTAAAATGTTTAAACCCCACCAGCCGCCCTTCGTGGCTGCAGGGTATTGAAAATGGAACCCATTCAAATGGTTACAGCAAAAAGTCTGTGTAAACCCAACAATTTTCCATGCTGTTGCTGCAATTTTCGCAGCGTTTGGCAATACTGCACAGTCGCAGGCTGCAACTGCAACTGCATCGGCGCAATTTATTTTCAGTTTGATAGGTTCGTTTTTTCACGTGCTTAATTGCGCTTCGTAATGCTGGCCGCTGCGAGGAGATGAGGGGTGGGTGGGGCTCTTTTGGCCAAATGATGACGCGAGGCGCCTTGCAGCGCCTCAGTTGAAAGGTCGCGCTCATCAGGGGGCTTTAATAAATTATTCAAATTAACACGCCTCCGTCCGACTGTCCGGCCGACTGACCATCAGCTTTGTGGGTCAGTTTTGCGTGTTGGTGTGGGCGTGGTCACTGCCGCCTGTGTGTTAATGGACGCTGCCTGCCCACAGTTTGCGGTCGGCAAAAGCCAGCAAAAAAATTGAAAGAAAAAATTATTTCACACGCTGCTAAATAGCAAATTCACACAAACACACGCACGCACTGACTACACCTGCCGAGCATATGTTGTACAAACAGGTAATTTTACTGCATATTTCACGCATTTTTTATTTGCATTCACATTTCAGCCGAGCACAGAACAAGGGGCAAGGGGCAAAGGGCAAAGGGCGCTCACTGAGCGGCACTCGCATTCACAGCTTTTGACACTTGACAACATGATTGTTTTTAAAGCCAGTGATAAATTATGCAGCACACAAAAATACACTCAACAGACCAACACACACACACACACACACACTCACTCACAAATAACAAATAACAACCATAAAATTCCCAACAGCAAAAGAGGAAAATGTCAACAATCGGAACGTAAAAGGCCGCAACAGAAATTCAGGACAAAAGTGTGAAACCCTGCATTAAATCGTGAACGAAAACAACATTACAAATGCATAAAATTTAGATGTCAATGTAGACATTAAATTATAAGCAAATGGTATTATTTAGGCCACATTTGACAGGTAAAGTCTAGGAATATAATTTGTAAAGGTCAAATTATGTCCATTAATGCATAATTTTTTACATAAGGAAAAATAAAAAAGATATTTAAAATTAAAATATAAAGGTTACTTGCTTAAAAATATTGAAAATATAAGTTGTTTAATTTTAAATATGAAATTTAGATGCTGATTTTTGTCGTATAAATTAAAGAGGGTAGTTCTTAAATAAATAATAAATTTCTTAAAAAAAATTTCATAAAAAAATTGTAATATTTTTATAAAATCCCTTAAAATATGTGAAAAGAAAATAATTAGATTAATATATAAAATTTGTATATTTTTTTAATTTAACAAGTGCCAATCAGAACTCAAGAGTGTCCTATAATAAATATAAAATTGAAATGCTGAAACACGACAAGGGTCATTCCTAGAATAGAAAAAAATAAAAAACTTCCAAAAATGCCTGAATTAACATACATATTTAAAATATAGGCAAATTTTGCATCAAATTGGGCCAGCCTCGCGGCAAAGAAGTTCCAATGAGAGCAATTTAGAGAGGTTTTCTAAAAACACGAGTAAATTGCAAAAACGTAAAACATAAAGTTGGTGAAGTGAAATATAATTAGGCATTAAATAAACAATATTTATAACGTAATTGCAGCTAATAAAGCTAGCTAAATATGTTCATAAACTAATTAAGATCTCGTTCGAGTTGAGCAACAGAATTTGTTTTTATTGTTCTTCGCATTCCATTTATCCACTGCAGCTGCTAGTGGTTAATTAACTTGAATGCCGCAATGTATTTAACGCAGCTCAAGGCCCAAAGAAAAATCACAAAAAAATATAAGGAAAAAGGCGAAAGGGTTAAAATCAAACAAATCTTAAAAGAAAGCGAAGTGAGCGCAGAGAGAGGAGGCCTTTGGAAAATCCACTCCGCCCCTTGGAACTGGCAACTGGGCGGCTCGCAATTCGCGTAACTTTTATCATTAGTCCGTTGGGAAATTTAACGGGCACTTAAGTTCTTCACTCGTTTTCAACTTATTTTCGCAGCCAGTATTGTTTCGCCATTTTTGCGCTATCTCGCGTTAGTTTTTCGTATGTACTTTTTTCCCACATTTTTGTAGGCTGGCAAGCGGGCAGGAAGGGCGTGCAGCTACTTCTGCAAGGCAGGCGGGCACGAGGAGCGAGCAGCTATGTCTGCTAGTGCGGCTGTCACCTTTAACTTGCGCTGCCCGGCGTCAAGTGCACAGAGCCAACATTCCGCACCTCGGCTGAGAAGTTTATTCAGCGGGGCGTAGACCGAATGAGCAGAAAATTTATTTTATGCGCTCTTTACTTTTTTTTTGGTTTTTGGCCAGAGGCAGGAGAACAAACAGACCAAGCAATCCAAAAAGGTTAGCTACATCGTTTATATGAACTTTTCTTTGTTTTTTTCTCTATGTTTTTTGTTGTTGTTGTTGTTTTTTTATTTGTTTGTTTCTTTTGTTGCTGTTGTAGTTGGTTCTTTCGGAACACATACATTTGGTATGTTTTTTTTTCGAGTTTTTTGCTGTTTTGTTTTTTTTTTCGCTCTAGAGCGTATATTGTTGCAATTTATTTTATTGCATTTTGTGTAGAGTTTTTGGATTTAATTTAGTTTGCGAATCGCTTCTTCTATTTTCCGGGTACTGAAAATTATTCTATCTTTCTCGGAAATTTAACAAGTTGCCAAGTTTTTAATGTGAAGAATCAAACTTTTTCGATTTGTATTTTTTTATTTGACTCTCGTATTTTTATATGCATGTTGTGAAGGTATTTTTAATTGAGATTTTGAACAAACCATTTATTTAACCCAATTTTAATTAAAATACAAAATATGCATTGCATATACAATTTGTTAGAACATGGTTCCTGCTTAAATACATTGCAAGATTGAATTTATGGCAATTTTCAATTGGTTTCTCAAGCAATCTGGCAACGCTCAATTAGTTTCATGGCTGCATTAAGTTGGCTGTGCCTGAATCTTTTTTGAAAGCATTTGAAATGCGCATGAAATTGTGTTTATGCACTCCTTTTCCGCACCAAATGATAGCATAAACCCAATATATATAAACATCTGAAGCATCTATTTACTATACTGAGCAGCAGCTATCAATGATGTTTGCACCATGATACTGGCCATTAAACAGCAACACTTCCTGCACAGACACGTACTTTAACGCACACACACGCACATTTTCATTTCCTAGCCAAATACTTGCAACATGTTACAAAATTGCATGAGCTCAAGACGACATATCCGAAAGTTGTGTCTCTCTGGTTTTAGGCCATGCGGATGGGAGGTTGGGAACGCTTAAAGAAATGTCAATTACATTTGTCGATGTGGCTGTTGTTGTCGTTGTCCTGCTTGTTGCTGAAATTTCAAATTTTAGTCTGTAACAATTCCACTCGCTATGCCCTTCGTCATCCCCTAGAAAGGGTAGAACATCTCCACATATCGCTCAAACGGCCCACATCAAGTGCCATTTCTTGAACATTGTGCGTTTCATATTTATCGTGGGATTCAGTTCGTGTTTGGGTTTGGATTTGGGTTTATGGAGCTGAGCACATGTTGAATTCGAGCTAAAAATGATTCTCGTTCTTCGAAACATTGCTTCACTCTTAGATAAAAGTTCGAAATACGACCTCATGTACGCAGTTTATGAACTTTTTACTAAATGCAAGCAAAATTCCTCAACTGAGGTTTTTAGTTTTTAAACTAACAAAAATGCTCATTTGTTTGGGTTTCCTTTAGAGAAACAAATACGATTTCATTTAATTAACTTATTGTTATAAATGAATTTATGGCTTTGCTCACATTTTCAAGCCATAAGTGTTGCAGCAGTTTTGTTTTGTTTTGGGTTTGAGACTTACAAATATTCAGGGTAATTAATTGTGCCTATACAGTTTTCTAGCTACCTAATTAATGCCCGTCTATAAAGACTTAACCTTTTCATAGACAACGATGGTATACATCTAAAAACCAAGTCCAGTTATGTTTCTTTACATAGTATTCAGAACAGTACACGGAATATAACAACTTGATACATCTAGTATAAAGTAGTAGTCTACTGCGTTTACTCATTGAATTATTTATATGCCAATTTTGATATTTAGTAGACTTATTCAATATCTTGACACTACTAACATTTTCATTTGGGTGTGTCGCAGATGCTGCACTGATTCGATTTTGATTTTCTCGGCACATTCTGTCTGGTGCGTTGTTGTCGAATCGTGCAACAAATGTTAACTGTGATTTGTGGCACTTTCCCAAGTGTCAAACTGATTTTGTGCCGAGCAAATTTACACACCCAAAAACCCTGCCCGCCATGCCTCAGCCTGGACGCCGTCTCGTCTCTAAGTAAACTGCAGAATATTATTGATAAAAATTCCGCATTCTCTTCATGTTGCGGTTATATCTATGGGAATATATAAAAATTTTCCTAAGTACTGGCACGCTTCGTTGAAAGAGCAACAACAGCCGCAGCAGCAGCAGCAGTTGGCATTGCATTTTACCTATGAGTATTCCAAGTTCCAAGCTCTAGCTGGCTTTTTTACATTTCTTTTCCAGCTGCTTCTATTCCGTTTATTCCGTTTAGAAGTCTCAATTTATTTTATTGGATTCACTGGTGCGTACACCATTTATTTATCATTTCTCTTTATTTAATTTTTTTTCTTCTGATTTTATATTTCGTTCTCAACCTTCAGAATTTATGCCCTGTAATTCACGAATGTGGGGCATTTGTGGCTATATCCTGTTAGATTCATTTTTGATTTAGCTCTTCTTGCAGCTGGAATCAGCGATTCTCAAAAGCTTAGCTCAAAAAAGGACGCAATGCATTTTTGGATTGCGATTCGCAAGTGATTTCGTGAAATTTAAATAGTTTTATTATGTGATTATATGGCTCTATTTATCTATCTATATATACATATTTTTTAATATTTATTTTCAAGTCATTTTTGCTGGGCATCTCTCAGTGGCGTAATTTTCTCCTTTTCATATTTTCTATTTTGTTGATTTGTATAACTTCATTGACTTTGATTTTGTTGTGCTGCATAGCACTTGCATTCAAGAATTCTCTATGACAGGGCCATTCGGTATAAATCATGCGCTTAAATCAATTATTATGGATTTTTCACAGATATATACATAAATATTAAATTTCTTTGGTAATAACTTTGAGTAGCTAAACGCAAATGTTGCAGCAAAAAGAGGTTTCAAATTTCGCTTGTTAAGAAGAATAAATTAATAAAGGAGAGCTTATAGTATTTGAATTATGCGCCAGTGTATAGGTTTGAATAAGGTTAAGGGGTTTAACTTATCTTAGATTGAGCTTAGGTGAGTTTTACGTTAGTTTAAACTACTAACATTAAGTCAGTTAATGCCTTAGTCTATTTGAGTGATTTTAAAGTTAGCAACAGCTAGAGTATAGGATTAAGTTATTTTAAGTGAGGTTATGTTGGGCTAGTTATTTAGTCTTAGCCCTAGGTTGGTTTCGTTGACTAATGCCCAGTCAGTCCCGGCCTTAAACTTATTTGTATGCATTGAAGTTAGCTCCTATGCGACTATAGCAGTTGATTAGGTTAAGTGAGAGTTTAGGTTAGGCTTGAATTGATTAATTTAAGGTTAGGTAAGGTTAGGTTAGGTTATGAAGTTGGCCACAGCTAATTAACTTTTTTGCCTATCTCTTGGCCTTTTCAAGCATTCTAGTTACTACAGCAAAAATGTGGAAAATTGTAAAGGAAAAGCAGCAATTTGCACTTCATCATATTAAATGTGCCCCTATTAGCTTAACAAGTACCTGACAAATAAGTTAATTCTCGTGCGTAAACATGAACGCACATTAACGCACCCCTCCCAGTCCCAACCCCAGCCCCTCCCTCTCCCAAAGCACGCGCAGAAGAACAGCAGGCAGGACACCCCCGCTGCGTTTTCCAACTAAACTCCGAAGCTTTCGCCCGATGCTCGCAGCATTTCATCAACTTTCGCACAATAATAGCAAAAAAAAAAAGAAGAAAACTCGTCCTACTCTTGAGGGAGGGGGAGAGGATATTCACATTTGGCTGTGGCTGCTGTGCCTTTTGCTCATTTCCAAATACGGGCAACCTGAGGTTTGTTTTAATTTGCTGCTGCTTTTCTATGGGGCTGCCGCCGGTGCTTGCTGTGCTGCTTTTCCATTGCCATTGCCATTGTCTTTCACCGTTTGCGAACCAAAACTTTTGCATTTTCTCATTTTCGGAAAATGTGCAAAGGGATTTGTTTTTCATGGTTGTGTTGCGCGTATTTGTATGTTTATGTTTTGTCTGATATGATTTCGGCTTTTGTCCGTTCGCCCCCTCAGTTAAACTACGAGTATCTGTGTATCTCTGTCTATATGTATGTGTGTGTGTGTGTGCCTGAGTTCCTTTGAGATTATGCGAGCCCAACAGGCTGGTGCTGCTTATTGGGTAAGAAGGGGCGGGACAAGCGCCCAAATAAATAAAGACCAAGTACATCTGTCTTACCATAAATTTCAGATGTGTGTGTGTGCTTGTTCGTCAGTCCTGTGTGGGCGTATTCCCTAAATTACAAAGTACCAAGTACACGTACTTACAATAGACACACACACACACGTGTCCGTATACATGCATGTTACGCTCGACCTGTTATGTCTTCTCGACCAATGAATGAGTTTATCTGATTGCCTTCAGTGCATTTTACTTCCAATCCGTTCTACGAAATGCGCAAACATTTAGTCTACATTATTTTAGAACAGTTTTCGCATTCATTAAATAATTTAAGGTATTTAAATAGTGAATAAATGTGTGAGCATATACATATGTGTCGAATACGTTGGCTAATTTGTGCAGTATTTAATCATTTTGAGATTCTTATAATCAGGCAGAAAATGTTGTAATAAAAATTGATTGGCAAATGAAAACTGCGTTCTCACAACTTTCAGAAGTAAAGTTTTAAGTGCAATTCATGGTAAATCTGTTGAATTTTAAGTCATCCACATACTTATATTCAAGTTTTGTAGGCCATACATGAATGTTATATAAATATCAACCAAACTTTACGGGTATGTGTTTTTTAGCCTTAAAGCCAATTTAAATTATTTAAATCCCATTTATATAGATTTAACATTAAATGCATGTCCTACAAAACTAATTATTTTAACTTATATTCAGCTCTAAAAATTGCGCTACAAAAATTTACAATGGGAATTCGATGTGAAAATTAAATTTATTAAAATCATTTGAATTGATGGGAATCATCTGGCATACTTTTAAGTTTGAATTGTATATTAAAATGCAGTAAAAAGCTAAATAAATTAACTCAAATTTCCGTTTAAAATATCAATTAAATTTTAATTTAAATGATCAAAATTCAAGCTCTTTTTATTTAGCTGGCTACCAAAGTTTTATGCATACATTTATTTACATACATAAAAATACATATATACGTAGCTAAGGCATTTCCGGCTGGGCTTTGTTGGGCAGAGCCAAAGAGCCAAAGAGGCCGCTTGGCCAAGGCGAATGCCACATGCTGTGGCTGCTGTCGGAGCGCAAATTACATTGTTTTATTTGAATTACGATTCGTTCAATATCCTGGCCAGGAGATGGAGCTGCCTGCCCCCTGGTTGCCTGGCTGCCTGTCTGTCCGCACGTCAGCCCAGCCAGATGACTGACTGGCCGAGACATAAAAGCAGCTTTGGTGTAATTTAATTTGTGCCACTCAGCGCCAAATGCGTGTTTATGTAATTGTCTCAGCGTGTGAGCGTGTGTCTGCGCAGGGCATCTGCGTAATACGAACCGATGTTCGCATACTTGTACTTTAATAAGTTGCATATCATTAAGGAGCGTCGAGATCAGCCTAATTGAATAAATCAACGCAAAGGACATAATGAGGAGCAATTCGCATTGTTGACGGCATTTCGAATATTCCGGAATTGGCTCACTTTTGATTCGGTTGTACGTGGCTGGGCTTTTAAAACAATTAGCTTTAAAAACTTTGCTGTTACCTCGCTTATAACTTGCCGTAAACAACTCTGCGCTGGCAACACTTTGCAGACCCTGGCAACTCTTTTTTTTTGTTTTCTTTTTTTTTTAACCTGCCCGTCACAGTGTTTATATTGTCTGCGGCGCACGCTGAAAGAATCCGACAGGAATCTGCGCTTCATGTGGCACAACCCAACGGACCTGAGCTTATTTTCAATCTTTTTTTCATTTCGTTGTTTTTCTTTTGACGTCGCACGTGCGCCGCACCAGCAGCACGTGATAAAAAATGGCGCCCAGGCCAAGAAAAAACAACTGTAAATACAAGGATGATGGCTTACTTAGTCGGCCAGGTAATAAATGGCCATAGTCGCCACAGCCACAAATGACGCTTGAGCTCGTTATCCTGGCAGCTACACGGATCCCTTTGCCAAGAAAACTGGTCCCCCCTTCCCCCTACCAGACCCCATAAGCATGACCCTCAACTCTTGAGAAAATTTGATGAAATATCATAATAAATTGCATAACTTAACGATATACTCTATTTTAAGTAATTGTTCAACTGCGGGTCTAGCATTTGCTTTTATTAAGGAATATTACGGCTATTCGAACAAAAGAAAATATATTAAAACATTGATAATTTATTTTATAGTTCTATGAAATATGTTCTATACAACTAAATTTTTTTTACATACCTAAATTTAACAAGTGTTTGATATTCTGTTAATAAAAAAAAAGGATTTATAAAAATATATATATTTAATATATAAGGTAAATGAGATTTAAGCAATTCGATTAAATAAAGTAGTATATTTGATAAAGAAACATATCTATATTTCGCAGTCTTTAAATAATACAAATAGTTATAATAAAAATTATAAATACGTACAATTTAATTTCTTAATAATTTTTTATAATAAATAAGTTCACCAAAAATTATATATTATTATTTTTGTAAATCAAGATAATTAAATAAAATTTGTAGTGTTGACTTATTCATACACCAAGTCGGGGCCAATCGAAATATTTTTTAATACTAATAGCACCTATATCATATTTCAAACATTTTCCATTCCTTTTTCGTTCAGAAATCTCACAATAGAGCACAAATATTATTCTGTCCACTGTAGCATATTATTCCATTTGTGGATATTGCTTAAATTTTGGACAAAACCTAAAATTTCCTAAACTTGCCAGCGAAATAAAACGTTGAAATGTGGGTGGAGTCCAGCACATTGCAACTGCCTTCGCAGCGCATTATCTATAGCAGGTGGAACTGCATGGAAGTCGCCCTTTCTCACGTCTAGAAAACTGCACAAAAAGCTTATGGCGGCATTGTGGTTGAGGCAGCGCCTAGTAGGGGAATGCAGTTACGCTTCAAATAGCTTCTAGTGTCTATCTGGGAATACTTTTCTTTTTTTTTTTTGTGGAAAGACATATGCTTGGCACTTAGGTTCTTAGGCAGCAGCAGTTAGGTTGTTACCACCTTGTGCACAGGTTGGGCTAGTTTTTCACAGCCCTTGCTTCTGCCCTGCGGCGCGTTCATTCAGCAAGTTTTCTAGCGTTTTCGAGACTCACGTATGTTTGTGGTAAATGTTTTTCAATTTCTTTCGAGGTAACTCGCCAAGCGAAACGCGTCCAACAAAATGCACACAAATTCAGCGTTTTATTCGCACCTGCGGCTGTCTGGCTTTTTTAAGGTGTTTAGCTGTTCAATTTCGTCTGTGCGTTTGTGTATGGCTTTGTGAGTGTGTGTATGCGCGGAAATAGAGCTTATTATGGCCCAATCTCTGCACTCTCCTCTGCAGCCCTTACCAATATGCAGCTAGTCCTCACAGGACCATTCGCGCTCTCATTTCACAGTTCACAGATGGCTTTGAATCGAATTGAAAAAAATGGGAAAAAGTGCCATAGAATTTCCCTTGAATGAGCCTTCGTTTAGATTTCGCATACAATTCTCAAGAGCCGTCTAAACACTTGGGTCCGCCATTCCAGCTAAGGCCCAAAACATGTTGGCACTTTTCTGCCGCATATTTATGAGCGTGTGTGTGTTTGTGTGTGTGTGGGCGTCAGCTTGTTAATCTTCAGCCACTTGATGAGGGGGCACAACATTGAAATAGATTAAGATTTTAAATGATAATTAACCTGAATTCTTAAGGGGAATTAAAACTGTTATAGAGATTGCTCTGAAAAGGCGAACGTGCTGAGGGTCGGAATGTGAAAAGTTGACATGTAAATAGATTGATATATTTAGATATGTTAGCTATGAGTTAAATATTAACATAATTTTTCAAAATGTGTGAAAAGATCTTTACTATTTGTGAGTACATACAATAGCTTGGTACATAATATAAAACAAATTGCTCAAAATCCATTCGATTGGGTTAGTTGTCCGGTCCAGCATAGCTCGGGTATGCTTGCCCTATTCTCGATTAGAAAGCTCTAATAATACAAGTTGTAGCTCATTTGATGTGTTTCCCTTATTCAGCAACAACACAAGTCAAACAAAAATACGAATGAACTTCAAACAAAGCTTAACAAACTACTTGGAAATAGTTGGCAATGCGAAAAGGTACAAGGTGAAGGTTTTTCTCTGATGCAAAAATGCATAATTATGGGCGTGTCTCTCATTTATTTTCGCGCTGAATTAATTAAAAGCTCACTTATGCACGGAATTTGCATAAAAATGACATTTTAATTGCGCTTCATCTGTGAAGAGCAACTTGGCGCCATTGCCAACGCCTTTTGTGCCGACGCGTTATGAAAACGGCCAGCGAACGCCGACAAACAAGACAAGGGCAGTGCAAAAAGACTGGGGTAGGGGGGCGAGGGCATAAGAAAGGTGCAATAGGGAGCCCGGGCGAAAAGTGCGCTCGAGACAGACAAGAACACTCGGCGAAACACTAGAAAACGCACTTGCGCTACGTAATGAAAAAACACATTTTCTTTGCTTCGCTTTTTGTTGGTGCAGGAGGAGGGGCAGTGCTTGTGAAATATTTTCTTGGAAATCCCTTTGAAAGCCTTTGGTTATGCGCTAGACAAACAAATAGAAATATTTATTAGATTTTATAGATTTTTCTCAGCGACTTTTGCGCAATCGTATTCAAAGAGCCAATAAAACTTGAATTGGAATTTGTGGGTTCAGCAAAAGGTGAAAAATGCGTTGAAGGGCTGCGCTGGCAAGTCTCAAAGATATTTGTTTAGGATTGAAGCAACATTTATTTATTTATTCTAATAATAATAATAAAAAAAAAAATAATAATAATAATAATAATTATAATTTATTTATATTTATATTTATTTATTAATGGTCGACAAAACGAGTGTCTTCCTCATTATTCAAAAGGTTGTACAATATAAGTATATTCTAAAAGCCTAGTTAAAGGATACAATTTTCTAAATAGCATCACCGACCGATGGAGGTGTTTTATTTGCCAGTCCGGCCAGCTGTGCCCCTTTTCACAGCTAATTTTGTCAGTGACGCTATTAGAGCCTACATCTAAGCAGAAGGTTGTAAGTAGGAAAAAAGTGATCTCAAGTGAAATTAAAAATAATCTTAATTTGCTAAATTAATAAAGAAAATACAATAAATAGGAAAAAAGAAAGTAAGAAAATTGTTAATAAAGTAAAGCAATGTAAGTTAGATAAAGAGTGTTAAGTGGATAGGACAAAGAGAAAAGTATTGGGAAATCACCGACACGGTGGGGGAAAATTTTTCAGCCTGTCCGGCTAGCTATGCCCCTGCTCATAGCTGGGAATGGTCAGCGACTTCCCGAAGGTATCCTGAAAGCAACGATTTTATTAGGGGTAGAGACAGTTCGGTAGAGAAAACGTGATGCAAACTATTATAATTTTTACATAGCACGCGAAAAGAATTGTGCATAGCGTAATCAGTTGTGCACGTAGATAGTAATAAGGGGCGATAATTTCTGGTTGGTCTAGCCGGAACAGAGAATTGAAGACGCCCTAGCAGAAAAGGAGAATCGATGTCGCCAATAATCAACTTATGTAGAAGGACAACACCGAGAATTGTCCTACGGTTGATTAACGACGGAAGGTTGAGAAGAAGCAGTCTGCTGGAGTAGGACGGCAACCGAAGATTAGGGTCCCAATTTAAACCTCGTAAGGCAAAAAGCAGAAATTGCTTCTGAACAGATTCAATACGATCCTGGCTGTTGATATACTGTGGAGACCAGATGCAAGAGCAGTATTCAAGGATAGGGCGAACAAGAGAGATGTACAGAAGTTTTGTTATAAAAGGATCGTTAAACTCTTTAGACCATCGTTTAATGAATCCAAGTACACCTTTTGCCTCATTAACAATGGTATCTATATGAAGATTGAAACAGAGTTTAGAATCAAAAATAACGCCTAGATCCTTAACTGTTAGTATACGTTGCAAAGGGATATTGTCGATTGTATAACTAACAAGATAAGGTGTAGTACGATTAAAAGTCATAAACATACACTTTGAACAATTTAGATGCAATTGATTGGCCGAACACCAAAGTTGCATAGCGTTCAAATCGTCTTGTAGACGAGAATGATGTAGGGGGTTAGTGTATGATAGAAAAAGTTTGACATCGTCCGCATACATGAGTACACGGGCATGTGATATAACAGAAGGAAGATCATTTATAAAAAGTGTAAAGAGTAAAGGTCCAAGATGACTACCTTGAGGAACACCAGAAGTAACGTGAACCCTTTTAGAGGTAGTCAACCTCAGTATTACTCTTTGGGTCCTACCTTTTAAATAAGAATTAATCCAAAGTAAAAGGGACAGAGGGAAACCTATTCGGTCAAGTTTAAAAAGTAAAATGTCATGGTGCACAGAGTCAAACGCCTTGCTGAAGTCAGTGTAAATGACATCAGTTTGCATTTTCGAAAGGAAAGCATCATTTACCAAGGAAGTAAACTCAAGCAGATTGGTCGTAGTTGACCGATTCTTTACGAATCCATGTTGAACAGGGGAAACAACTGATTTGCAGAAATGCTGCAAATTCGAAGTGATTATTTTTTCAAATAATTTAGGAATAGCAGACAGTTTTGCAATGCCCCTGTAATTTTGTATATCAGACTTCCCACCTTTCTTGTGAAGAGGAATGATATAAGATTCTTTCCAAAGAGATGGAAAGACAGAAGTTTCAAGGGATAGATTAAAAAGCTTTAGCAATGGATAGAAAAGGGAAGAACTGCACTCCTTGAGTAGACAACTAGGAATATTGTCCGGCCCAGGAGAGTAAGAAGATTTTAGAGAGTTTATAGCTAATAGGAGAGAGGAGTGTGAAATAATGGGGGGAGGTATAGAACTAGCGGAGGAAATAGTATAAGGGTAAGAATTAGTATTAGGACAGACTGAAGAGTAAGTTGATTGGAAAAAATTAGCAAAGAGGTTAGCAGAATCAGTGTCATTGCTAGCTTTATCCATCCCAAGAAAAAAAGAAGATGGCAAAGTTGAAGACTTACGCTTCAAGTTTACAAAATTATAAAACTGTCTCGGATTTCGGGCGAATTGCCTTTTACAACGAATTAGATAATTCTCATAGCATTGAGAATTAAGAAGAAAAAAGTTCGACTTGGCTATGGAATATTTAGCCAAGTCTGTACACGAACCAGACTTTTTAAACTTTTTAAAATATTTGGATTTTACATTTTTTAGATGTGATAATCTGGGAGTAAACCAGGGTGGTTTTGAAAAAGTAGTCGAAGGAATTGACTTAGGAATACACACATCTAAGAGGGAGTTTAGGGTGATATAAAAAGAATTAATGGCTGTATTCATATCAACTGAGTCATATAAGAAAGACCAATCGGTTGAATAAATAAGCTGATTCAGCAAGGAATAATTTCCTTTGCGAAAGCAATAGCGGGGCTTATTGGCTGATGAGCACGAAATGGAAGGATTACAATTTAGCATTGCAATCTCTAAAGTTGGATGATAGACATCCTCAGGAAGAGATAAAGGAGGTGACCTAGACACATTAGAAATAAGGTAGTCGTTAACAAATACAAGGTCAAGTGTTCTATTCATATGATTAGAAATTGAATTGATTTGAAACAACGAAAGATCAAGCATGCAGTCTAAAAAATCGTGCTGTGCTGAGGGCACTAGATAATTTTCAGCAGTGAATAATGACCAAGAGATGTTCGGCAAATTAAAATCACCCAACACCAATAATAGGTCATTATCCCGCACGTGTGAAGAAACTTCTTTAATACAAGTAATATGATTCATATAAACTTGAATATCAGAAGAAGGTGGGACATAAGAGCATGTTACATAGATATTCCGTGTAGGAAAAGACACCTTAACTGAGACAATCTCAGCGTCAGTAGGCGTACTAAAACAGAATAGTTCAGACTGGAGAGTGGCTTTAACGGCAATTAACACCCCACCACCTCGAGTCGGCCGATCATTTCTAAACAAAATAAAGTTATTCGGTAATATCTCAAAATCAGATATGGTTGAGTTTAACCATGTTTCTGAAAATGCTATTATGTCCGAATCGAAGGAAGTGCTGGCAATAAAAAGATTTTTTAGCTTTGAAGTGAGACCTCTGACATTCTGATAATGAATAAAGATTTGGTCAGAAGATGAAGCTAGTTTTTTGGGGCAGAAATGGTACCCTGTATTGAAGGGACTGGAAGGGTGACAGGCTGGTTACGCTTTTTAGGCTTGAACTCATGAACAATCATGTGTGGTGGCCAAAATTTGGGATCACAAATGATTGGGAACATATCATGTGAAACATTTATTTTGAATGATGATATTTCACGAGGGGTGGAGAAATTAAATTTAGTTATTGACACGCTAGCAGAAGATTTGCTAGCAATATAGGCTGCCAATGACTCAGAAGTGGTGTCCGACGAAAGTCGAGACACAAAAACTTGCCTACGAGGGGCAACTACCGTTAAAGTGGGCGCTGATGGGGCTGTAGGTAATACAGGAGTTGGAGGAGCTAACGAGGCACAATGATTGCTTTTAACAATCTGCGCAAGATTGCGCGCAGGTCTACCTTTGCGGCCAGGAGCTGACGGGGCTGAGGCAATTTGATTAATTGGGACGGAATCAGGTACGGGCTCTACTGGGTCTAGTACAGGGCTTGAAGCCGGGGTAATTGGACAGTCGCTTGGAGAAGGCGATAAAGACAACATTGGAGATACCTCCAAGTTGCTAGGAAAAGACAAGAAAGTCGTAGGAGTCTGAACAGACGTAGAGGGCAATTGCAAAAGTTGAGGCTCCAACCGGCGATTGGTTGGAGACTCAAATTTATATTTGCCTAGCAAATCGAAACTCGAGTCAAAATTACTCGAGAGCTGCTTAGCCACATTATTTAATTTTAAGAATTGACTTCTCACAGAATTATACATTCTGGAGAAATCAATTTGCTTGTCGATGCATTCTGGGCACGACCAACGCAAGCCACCGCAGCCCTTCTTGGCAATAGCAGCGATCTTGTCGCAATCACGCCCAGTGAGACCTGCACATTTAGCATGCATCATATTCTCACACAGCCAGCAATTAACAAATTGCGGCAGTGCAGAATCGTCAGCCTGCTTGAACGTGCACGGTTTCTTACAGCACGACATAATTATTAAATGCACAAGCAACTTGCGAGAGCGCAGAGCAAAACGAAACGAAAACGGTGCACAAGTAAACACTCAAAAAACAATTATTCGTACACAAACAAATTGTTTGGTGCGAAAAGCAATAGAAAGAAATTTGTGAGAGCGCGATGCACAAGCAGAAAGTATGCAGCGAACACACGCACAAACAAGTGTATGCACAGGGGAGCACAAAGGCAAAAGACTTAAAACAGCCAAAGGCAAAAGACTCATAATAATAATAACAATAATAATGATAATAATAATAATAATAATAATAATAATAATAATAATAATAATAATAATAATAATAATAATAATAATAATAATAATAATAATAATAATAACAATAATAATAATAAAATAAAATAATGATAATGATAATGATAATGATAATGATAATGATAATGATAATGATAATGATAATGATAATGATAATGATAATGATAATGATAATGATAATGATAATGATAATGATAATGATAATGATAATGATAATGATAATGATAATGATAATGATAATGATAATGATAATGATAATGATAATGATAATGATAATGATAATGATAATGATAATGATAATGATAATGATAATGATAATGATAATGATAATGATAATGATAATGATAATGATAATGATAATGATAATGATAATGATAATGATAATGATAATGATAATGATAATGATAATGATAATGATAATGATAATGATAATGATAATGATAATGATAATGATAATGATAATGATAATGATAATGATAATGATAATGATAATGATAATGATAATGATAATGATAATGATAATGATAATGATAATGATAATGATAATGATAATGATAATGATAATGATAATGATAATGATAATGATAATGATAATGATAATGATAATGATAATGATAATGATAATGATAATGATAATGATAATGATAATGATAATGATAATGATAATGATAATGATAATGATAATGATAATGATAATGATAATGATAATGATAATGATAATGATAATGATAATGATAATGTAATGATAATGATAATGATAATGATAATGATAATGATAATGATAATAAAAAATAGATAGTCAAAATAAGAATAACATTCATAATAATAATAAAAATAATAATAGTAAAATTATTTATAATAGATATACAAAAGAAAATAAATAATAAATTAATAAAAATGCCTTCTACAGTAATATATTATATAAATCGAAATCTAATGGAAGCTACGCATGATTGCCTAATTATAAACAACTCATTGACATCCCCATGTTTGTTATTATAAATTCAAATTATCTAAAATAATTTCCAAATAATTTGGAAAGCCAATAACCGCAGCTAAGCTATTCATTTAGGTTGCGCTCAGGGCAAAAACAATAGAAAATAACATAATAAATAAATAAACAATGACAATAATGAAAATAAAAATGCAAATGAGCTGTGTTCAGTATGCGATAAAAGGACGACTGAGTGAATGGATGATTGAGTGAATGAGAGCATGAATTAATTGTCTGGGTCTAATGATTTTTGAATGTTTTGCATATTTTGCATGCATTGCAGGCGACGACCGGCAACTAATTAAACCAAAAGCTCCACTAAATTAAAAAAAGATATATATTATATAACTCTTTATTAGACGGTATTATATACATATACATATGCATATACATATATATATATATATATATATATATATATATATATATATATATATATATATATATACACATAAATTTTTCGTCTAATAAAGAGTTGCGCCCCACGAGGCAAGTCAAACAGCTGAAAAATGAATTTTGTCACCCTCTTGAAACCGCGGCACGTTAACAAAAAAGTGTTAATTTAAATTTCGATACGTGCTGCGAATGCAAAATGATGCACGCTGCCAACACTGGCAGCACTCCCGGCACTACCAACACTCCCAGCACTGCCCTCTGGCCCGCTACGACCTGTCGAACCGAAACGTACGCAGCGCTGTGCACAATTTTATGCACGTCCAGCGTGTAAAACACCTAAAACGCCATCGTGCTGCACAGCGACACCCCACCCTGCCCCACAAGCAACCAGCCTTGGTATCATCATTTGCGTTTATTTTCGCAGCGATTTCCGACCTGTGTCGTCCCACAACGCACGTTGCCATCGATTAGTTTTCATTTTGTGAACAATTTTGCATTGGCTGCGCTGATTATGGCGCCCTGCGGCTTTTCTACGCCTTACCCCTACCAACTCCCGCGCCCTCTGGGCACACTCGCGGCACGAATGCCCGTGGCTAACTATTGCCGTTGACTGTCAACGGCCCGTCAATCCGCCAGCCCCATTGCAACTCGAGTGGCTTTGCATATTTTGAACCCCAACCCCCTTCTGGCCGTGACGATCGCTGACATCAAATGCATTTGCGAAAGAGTTTTCATCTGAACGGCACGCGGGCATCGAATGGGCGGATGTTGCTTTATATTCGCAGCTAGGCCTACTTTCCAGCTGCAATTGTTGTCGTTGCGAAATACATTAAGTGTCCCATATAAAATTTAAATTTTCTATTTTATTTTTTACGAAAGTGATTCAGTTTTGAAATAAAATCAAAAAGTTGAATATCTTAGATTTAGTAAAGAACCTGTATGGAGCTAACTCCAGGAATCGTTTATAAAAATTGGTTCACATTTCAAAATTTAATTGAAGATTAAATATAACGAATGTATTTTACTAAATAATCAAAGATTTTTACTACATTTTTAATGATTTTATTTAAAAAATCTAATGATCTATTTTAGGTAACAGGCAAAGCAAATTTGAGCTTTAAGAAACAATATTTCAAAATATGAGAATGCCAAAAATAAATATTGAGGCTACATAATGTAAGTATTTACTCTCAAAATATTTATCACTAATAATAATTAGTTGATCTCTGCCAATGTTTTGAAAATTAAAATAACAAGAAGTGCTTTGAAAGGTAAATACTGTGACATTTGCCGCAGATTTGACTGTAAGAAAATCACAGAAGCAGACTGGGTGGGTGCTTGGCTTCTAGAACAGAATTTGGCAGCTTGATTTGCCAGAAAATAGTAAAGGAAAAGTATTTAATGTCAAAATATTTGTTATTTATGATTTTTATGGCAAATGTCTAAAATCGCTGCAGTGGTGCAGATTTCATAGCAAAGTGTTACGTGAAACTTTTGGCCACTGCTCTACCACTTTCTCTGTATATCTCTCTCTCCCTCCCTCTCTTCTTCTCTCTCTCTCTCTCTCTCTCTCTCTCTTACTCTCTCTGGCCCTCTCTCTGGCCCTCTCTCTGTCTCTTTCTGTCTCGGTCTCTTGTCCAACTCTTTGGGCTGCATAAATGTTTGGCAGTGTTTA
Organism: Drosophila virilis; assembly: GCF_030788295.1. Lineage (NCBI taxonomy): Eukaryota > Metazoa > Arthropoda > Insecta > Diptera > Drosophilidae > Drosophila > Drosophila virilis. Next base: position 33,250,488 of record NC_091544.1, read on the forward strand.
GCTATGCCAATGCACAATATAGCAAGAAAATTCGCATAGCTCGAACACGTCTGAGCGCACACAACCAAACAAATTGCCAAAACACACGCTCACATGTGTGTGTGTGTGTGTGTGTATGCATTTATGCATGGCGTGATTTTATGATTTTATCAATCAAAATGAAAAAAATATTGATCTGATTGATTTACGCGCTGCAATATGTTCTACCCATGACCTTTTTGGGGGGATATTTTTATTTATTTAGACTGCGCAGCTCTTAAAAGTTATTGAAATGACCGAACATACATGTAGATAAATGTAGGAACTCATCTAGAAATTGTATATATAAGTCGTTTGAGCTGATACAAAGCGTGTTTTATAGTAACTCGATAATCTTCCTCTTAAGTAAATGTCTACACTCTGTTATGTTTTTTATTTTAGTAAGCATTCTATCCAGTCAAGCTGTTCTTGGGAATACTCAAATATATATTGCATTGTCAAGTTTTAACAAGTTAGCGGTTGTAGTCAGAAATTGCTGACTAGGGAATACAATGAACCAGCGCAACGCACTCGTATGTAGTAAAAAAGATATATTAAAAAAAATTCCCTTGGCAGGGTTCTAACTCGCAACTAACCGCTGACGACTCTACTCAACAGCTATACCAGCAAAAAAAAAAAACAGTTTCCCCGGCAGAGATCTAGCTCGCGACAGACCGCATCATTTGCTGTACCTCTACTCACCAGCCACTCCAATAATTAAGTATTACTGACACAAAAAACGAGTTTAAATAGCAGTATAGAAAACAATACAATCGAATTCGAAGCATACTCGTATACAGAAATTCTAGGAATTTGCGTCGCAAACACGTGCGCAGTCAAATAACTGAAAAACAAATCAAAAACCGAACTTAAATAAATTTTCTGCAGTATTTCTTAATGTAGTATAGAATATTTGTGTAATCTCAAAAAGTTGGCAATACAAGTTGGATTATTAACTTGAAAAACAGGATGTCGATATCGATTCTTATCGATTGTTTGGAAACGGAGTAAGTTATCGATTATTGGAAGCAAACTCGATCTGCATGGACTAGGAGGACTACAGATAATTTCAAGTCTCTAGCTCTTATGGGCTATATATATCCTTGCGCTCATAGATACGGACATACGAACAGACAGACGGACATGGCTTGATCGACTCGGCTGTTATATATACTGGCTCGTAGATTTTTCTTCTGCCAGTTCCATACATTTGCACAAATACATTATACTCTTTTTACTCATATATATATATAAAAGAGCCGCATATATATCTATACTTTTTATTATAGATTATCAAGAGCGCAAAAACCTCGCTTATGTTCAATTTAAATTCTTTTATATTTTAATATCGATTGGACTTTAAACCTAAAGTTCAAACGATCTGTTCATAAGGAGCTGATAAAATTTTCTCGCTGCCGTAACTCAATCATCCTTTATCATAATTTGCTTAAATCATATGAATATCACTTATAGAAGCACATGCGGGAAACATTTTAAAAACTTTAATACGTATGTCATATTGCCGCATCCGATGCTGCTTCACGACGTTCATTTCGCAACAATAAAGTCAATAAGGCGCGAAAATCGAATGCGCTGTCAAAGCCAATGAAGTGTGCCATAAAGGAAAAATCGCCGAGTTGTGGGTTTTCCGTGGCACATTTTATGTCACATATTTTTGCATTTGCAGCTCGTGCTACGACTAGCTGCATCTTAAAGCCAAGATAAAATATCTATATATATATATATATTCTGCGGAACCTTGATAATGTCGCAAAAAGACAAGTTGAATAATGTAAAAATTCAACTTCGCACTTGCAATTCCACACACTTTTAATTCCTTTCACATACGTCTACAAATCGAAAATTGCCTGATATTATTGTAATTTAATCTGACAAGATTGCAGCTAAAAATCTGTAAATAAGGCATTTATATTAATACTTCAGTATATAAAGTAATTAATTAAACGAATTTCTTTTGTTTGGCTAATCAGCACAGCAAGAAATATTTTGTTATTCTCTGAATAAAGGATATTAAAGAATTATTGTTATTTTATTATCTTTCATATGGCTAAGTGCAACACTTGCATTCACATGATTTGTGGCACGTTCAACAATGCGTATACGTAACAAATATAATGCTATTCTCTAATTTGCGTACTGTTCTATGGGTCTAAATATGCCACTTGACATGCGGCCGGCAGTTAAACTGCAAAATGCCAACAATAAAACCAATTTGGTAGCAAAAATACAACAGCCATATTATGAAAATGGCCAACAATTTGCCGCAAACATTTACCAATTATATTTAGTACCTTTCACAAAGCAACCCGTTGCCAGTGCCGCTGCCCGTCCCCTACCCACACACATTCCGATTGCTGAAAATGGGAAAACACAGCACATTCTGTTTGGCCTGGCATTGGCCGTTTGTGAGGTTTGGCCACGTTTGCGCTTGAGTTGAAGAGAGCTGTGCTAGCCAAACCTCGAGCAAAGCGCCAGCCAAAAGCATAGCCAAAACCAATGCACTTGGAGTGCACTTTAGCTTGGCATATTATTTCAATGCATGCGCTCAGCACGGCTATATTGGCTTCGTCATGGAATAAGAAACACATATGCAATAAACGCTTTTTAAAACATAAATGACTTGTTATCAATTTTTACTTTTCAATCGACCTGTCTGCTTTCTGTACTTCAGTCTATTTACTATATACGATATACAGTTTTTAAAACATAAATGACTTGTTATCAATTTGTACTTTTCAATCGATCTGTCTGCTTTCTGTACTTCAGTCTATTTACTGTATACGATATACAGGTTATATATTAGAATCTTTCGTTATTTTGCTTATTAGAGTACGCTTGCTGTTCAGTTTATAATTTTACTTCTCTTATTTTATTTTTACTCTAAAATATATGTCATTACACGTCTCGCTGTGGCCACGGCGCAGACAAAATTTTAAATTTTTGCCATGGCTTGGCGCTTTATATTTTCCGTCAGCCCGCGCACACATACATACATTCTCAATAAGACAAACTTAAATTTTATTTCTTTCAAACGATATCTAAAATATCAAAGAATCTGATTCGATTATTCAAACTTTTTTATATCAATAACACACCCGAAACATAAGGCAAAACTCGTTTCGCTATTTTATGTAGTCTAATTCTAACATTACAATATAATGTAAGGGTATTAAATCTTCGATCATACCAACTATGCATACTAATAAAAAACAGGGTCACCGATTTTAAAATTCCTTTAAATGGCAAATTATAAAATATTAAAATTAGCAATTTTTATTTTTAAATTTTTTGATTGCGTTTTTTGTTTACATTGCAAACTGAAATGACATGCAAATATTACAACACTGCCCCGCCCGCCTTCACTTCCCCTTTATAGATCAGCCTTGAAATGCATAATTAAATGTGTTGTCGGGCTTTGTAATGAGGGCAAACAATTTGCCAACGAAATTGCGAATCTACATTTAATTAAAAAATTGCACATTTACCAAGCGAAAGCAAATTTGCAAATGTTTGTGAAGTTCATGTCTGAACAGCTGTGGGAACCGAACTAGTAATTGGGTGAATCGTGAATTGAAGCTGAAAATGTCTGAAAAATGTCTATCAAAGAACAACAAGGTTTGCCCTCAAAGGAATGCTTGAAAAAGGGGGTAAATAAAATACACATCACAGAATATGCTTAGATATTATATAATATATAATAAAAATATAAAAATCTCAGCACCTAAATACATTGAGTTTCACTGAGATATTCTCTTCTTAATACACAAATATAAATAAGCATTTTTTTTATAATTATCTATGCCTCATATAAGCAGCTTTCTTTTCTTACAGCAAAATTGTTGTACATTTTACATTTAATTACCAGCATGTGCTCACCGCATAGCCCGCATTCATTCACATATTCTATATAGGTTTCAATTGCAATGTCGCATATTGATATTTGTGGATTTGTTGTAGCAAATCAATTGAATATTATTTGTGTATATATCCCAATATTTTATGCATCAATGTCTGCTGCACTTTTAGATATAACTGAATTAAATGCGCTACACTGCGTATGAGTAATGCAGTCTGCTGTGGTGCACACACACACGCACACTTTGACGCTTTTAAGCACCATTAATTTGCTGTGGGCCATATAATCATCACCCCCCCCCCCCCCCCTCCCCAGCCCTTATCTGTGGCAGCAGTCGAGGGTAATTATATGTGCATAGAGAGCTTGCACATGATATTCTCATACGCAGCAAGTGTAGCGAGGTTTCATGGCATGGGGCTTATGTTTGATTTTTAATGGACAGTGGCCAGTGGCCGGTGGCTGGTTAACAATTTTTGGCGAACTCTTATACGCAGAAACCCTAATTGCGAATGCCGACAAATAGTCGAACGCGAAGCGCAAATGAATTAAAAGCGCAAACCGAGAGCTGAACTCAAACTCAAACCCAAAATCTAAGCCCGATTCCCGACTGATATGGCCGCTGGTCTATTCAAAGCTCTACTCGATTTGCTTTGCGACTTTAATTTGATTTTGTTGACGTGGCCGTGGCTGGTGTAGTTGTTGCTGCTGTTTTGTTATTAATGATGGCATGCACAGAAACAAACTTAGCGAGAGTATAAGAGGGAGGGAGGGAGAGAGAGGGAGAGTGTGTGAAAGTCGGCCACGTTAAATGACTGTCATCATTCATTAGCCGCAGCCGCTGGGCAGTTGTCTACGCAGGACTTGGTTTTAAGCCAGTTCGTTTACACATAGCTGGCTTATATCTTGCACAGCACACATACACCTGCTCCTGTATGTGTCTGCTTCAGTTGACCTGCTTGCGACGTGCTGCAAGGCAAGCCAAAGCCACGCAGCTTACTGATATGTGCCCTGTCGTCGACATTGTCTAAGCCGCTCTGCCATAGCCCTAAAACAAATTCATTTAAACACTGCACAAGCCCTCAACCCTCAGTCCTATCCCCACCCCAACCCACAGATAGTCTTAATTGTACTCTCATCACAATTATTGTTGTCTTAGTATTTTAATTAAAATGTGTTTGCCTCGAGTGGCCACTGCTGCTGCTCACAATGGGTTGTAGATGGGGGGAGGGGGTTGGGGTGGTCTGCTTCGGCTACCAGCAAATTATGTCTGTTGAACACTTTCTTGGCCACAAGTGTCGACCACATAGATTCAAATTGGAAGACGACACAAATTACGGTCGCCTTCTGTATGTTTGGGTAAACAAACAAGCAAACAATTGCTCAAATGCACAGCACATGCTATTTCATGCGGTTTTCATATCAATTGAGAATGCATAAACATTTAATTTATTTTAAATGCAACGTAAAACATATATTTTAATCAGCCTATGCCAATGGTCCACTTTGTGATGCACAGTGATTGCTTTTGCTAAATTAATCAATTTTTAAAAAATATCTGATTGAGCGAATAAACCAATTGTCAAGAAAACGAAAGCCTGTGCTGGTCATGGGTTCATAAAGGAAATATCGTGTAATTCCATATTTTAATTTCCGTTCTTATGCCTATGCAAAATGAAAATGTAGAAGGAAGTATCTCCGACCCCATAAATTGTATATATTCTCAGCATCAATAGCCGAGTCGATCTAGCCATGTCCGTCGTCTGTCCGCCCTCCTAGTGCCTGCGCAGATCGTGTTTCTTTCCGATAATCGATAACTTAATCAGTTTCGAATCAATCGACTAAAATCGATATCAACATCCTGTTTCTTTAGCAATTTTGGTAGATATTAAGAGCTAGAGTCACCAAACTTGATATGTTGCTTCTAGAATATTATATATATCAAGTATCTTTCATTTTATACCTATCGCCACCTCCCTGCTAACACCACACAGATATAAATCAAGCTAATAACCCAACTTAGATTGCCAACCAATCTAAGCCACAATTTTAATTCAATTGACTTTTTGAGAATACACAAATATTCTATAGTACAATAAGATATTCTGTAGAAACTTTCATAAAGATCGATGAGGAAAAACCAAAGTTATATGTAACTGCGTAATTGGATAGGACAGCTAGCGAAACTTCATGAATTTCTGTATATATGTACGCACACACATTCGCGTCTGCTTCGCATTCTATAGCATTCTAACAGCATAGTAAATGCGTCGTATGTGGCTGATAAGTAGAGGCGTAGAAAGTGTTGAGTTCGAACCCAACCAGGGAAAATATATATATATATATACATATATATATATATATATATATTTTTTGTGCTGGCTTGTCTGTTGAGTAGAGTTGTCAGCAAGTAATACGATTAGTAATACGATTGGAGTTCGAACTCTCCTTTTTATACCCTGAACCCATTAAAAATGGGTATAAGGGTATATTGTATTTGTGCAAAATTCAAATGTATGTAACAGGCAGAAGGAAGCATCTCCGACCCCATGATGTATACATATTCTTGATCAGCATCAATAGCCGAGTCGATCTAGCCATGTCCGTCTGTCTGTCCGTCCGTATATATGAGCTCAAGGATCTCAGAACCTATAAGAGCTAGAGACTTGAAATTTTAGATGTAGATGCTACTAGCTCCCGCGCAGATCGAGTTTGTTTCTGATAATCGTAACTTACTCCGTTTCCAAGCAATCGAAAAAAATATCGATATCGACATCCTGTGTTTTTTAGCAAATTGGGTAAATAATATGAGCTAGAGCCACCAAACATGATATGTTGCTTCTAGAATATTATAGATATTTCAAGTATCTTTCATTTCATACCTATCGCCGCCTCCCCGCTACCACTCCAGAGCTATAAATCAAGTTAATAACCCAACTATTATTGTCAACCAATTCAAACCACAATTTAAATGCAATTGATTTTTTCAGAATACACAGATATACTGTAGAAAATTTCATAAAGATCGGTTAAGAAAAACTAAAAGTTATATTATAAGTTAAGAATTTCTGTATACATGTACACACACCCATTCATGCGCGTCTGCTTCGCATTCTAATAGCATGGTAATTGCATCTTTTTTTTGTAATGTTATTTTAGTTCCTTTTTTATCATAAATACTTAATTGTTGATGTGGCTGCTGAGTAGAGGCATAGCAGGTGGTGCGGTCTGTCCCGACTTCGAGCGCTACCGGGGAAAGTATTATTTTTTTTTTTTTTTGCTGGTGTGGCTGTTGAGTAGAGTCGACAGTAAGTAATGCGGTCAGTTGCAAATTCGAGCCCTGCCAAGGGAACTTTTTTTTATTAATTTATTTGGTGTTGGAATAAGAGGGTTCAGGGTATCCCCTAGTCGGGAGCTCCCGACTAGAACGTTTTACTTGTTTACTTTTATATTCAGATATTAATATACCCTGCACTCATTTGAAAGGGAGAAATTTTAAATGGGTATAATATTGTTATGCAAAGGTATGTAACAGCACTAACCAAACAACATGTATGTTGTTTGGTTAGTGGTAACAGGCAGAAGGAAGCATCTCCGATAATCGATAACTTGCCCCTTTTCAAAGCCACCGATGAAAATCGACATCGGAATTATATTTTTTGAGCAGCTCCCTAGATTCACCAAACTTAATATGTAGCTTCTAAAATAGTATACACAAATCAAGTTACGTTCATTTTATAGGTTTCAATGATAATCATCAAGTGATTGGAGTTCATTTTCCACTTTAGAGCTTCGATTCGTGCGCAAAGATTCTTCCTAAAAATTCCTATCCTTAACCTGGTCTTCAAATTGCTTGCGAAATTTGAAGCACACCAATCAGTTAATTGATTAAATTTGATATATTTACTTAGTTTATGTTTGTTTAAACCAAACATTTTTGCATAATAATATTTTAAAATTTTCAAAAGGATTTTTTAACAACTAATTCGATTCGCATAGGCTTAAAGTCAGTTTTACTTTTGATTTAAGTAAATGCATTTTTTCTAAGATTAAGTATAAGCCGCGTAGACGTCAAATCAGAACTGTTTATAAAAAGCAGACAAACTTAAATAAATAGTTTTAAATGAACAACTTTAGAGGGAGACCCATAATTAGGCTTTGGTTGCATCCTTTTAACTTATCAAATCACATTTTCAATTCAATTTCGTACATTAAATAATTATTTACATTTGAAAAACATGCGACAAAGCAGAGTTCAAATTGATTCTTGGTTAAAGGACGTGGAAAATTTAGCTCGAACCGCAAACTGAGTTTTATTTTTATTATTTTTATTTTTTTGCAGCTATGGTCAAAATCACAAATATCTCTCTATCATAGTTCAAGCGAACACTAAAAACGTTTCATTTCTCACATGAAATATGAAATAAAATGTTTGTAAGGCGCAAATAGAATCAATTATTGGGATTTCTAATAAATCGGTTTGAATGCGAGCAGATTGTTAAGAGCGAACTTAGAATTGCGACTACTAAATGATTTTTTGCTAACAACCGCCCAAAAGCCTTTCATAGCTTTGGCAATCCCCTGTCCATGCGGTCTACGTTATATTTTAAAGACTGCTCAATTTTTGCTTTTGTCTATCAAAAAAATGCTTTTGCCCGCACTATACATTTTTAATTTAAGTCCTTAGAACTTCAGCTGTTCAGAAATTGTTTGGCCAAAGACACAGCGAAAGCTCGATTTGTGCGATATATTAGTAAAGTCTCCGACATACTTATGTATCTATATATTTCTTTTGTGAGTTTTTATTATGTTTTGGCTCATGTCGAACCTCGCATTTGTTTCCTAGGTACGTGCACGGGTCATATGCGAAATGTGTTCTATTTATACTTTTATATATTTATATGTCTTTTCTCGTATTTTCATGTGTTGTTTGCAGATTCCTCTCATTCCTTTCGTGTTGTTTTTTGACTTTGGTGTTGTTGTTGTGTATGCTTTGCATTAATTTTATGGACCTTGACACAAGGCATTATATGCCCTGTTGAACGTAAGTGAATTTGACTGAATAGATCCCTTGGCTTGTTTTATTATGTATATATGTCGATTAACTTGTGCTTCTCTCTCTTTATCTCAGTCTCTCTCTATCCCACCCTCTAATTTGTCCCACAGTTGATCCAATAATCGTAAATAAAATGCCCTTGTAATAATTTTTGTATAACGCTCAAACGAGCCTTACGTAAGCATAACACGAATTGTGATTTAGGTCCTGCCACCCAGACCGTACGCATATTCCCAGATTTGGGCCACTTGTTTTTAGATAGCGTTGTCCTAAGATAGGCTAGTATAACAATAATAAATACTTTTTCGCCTGCTTGGATTCGGTTTTGTTTGTTTTGATTACCAACACCTAAGCAACTACTCCCTTCCTCCTCTACTATATTCATATATATATTTTCTTTTATGTTCATATTTATATTTTTTTATTTTTTGAGCCACATGACGACTTACAATAAATAAAATCGGGCTTTGAACCAAGCCGGTTCTAGCCCTTTGCTCAACATTTTACAAACTTAAAATATTTAATAAATATTTAAACAGAAAAACGTAACTGTACTCCATAAAGGTTAAAACGAAACGAAAGAATACAAAGAAATCAGAGCGAATTCGAAAATCAACTTCGGTATCAATCGCCCGGGCAACGCCGGATAGTTTCTTCTCGGGCGTATACTATGTACTAATTTGTCACAAGTTACCTTTGGTTTACTCCAGCTTTACATTCGCTATTATTTTCTCGAGCAGCTCGCAATTGATTCTGACTCTAGCAAACCCTAACCAGCACAATTAAAATTCAGTCAACCCCAAAGCTTCCCAGTCGAGTTGAGGCTAGGAGTCGTATCAATTGAATACAATTTCTATTAGGCTGAGCAGGAAAAGGGCATCCTTTGTGTTGTTCTTGAGTGTTTCTTGTTATTGTTGTAGTTGGGGCATTTCCTCTGTTTCAGCGTGAGCTTCACAAGTTGCATCGAGGCCCGTATAGATTATGAAATGAGGTCACAAAAGCCTCAATACAACAAACCCAAAGCTGTTGCTTTTGTTGCTGTTGTTGTCGTTGACCAAAGTACGTAAACAAGTTAACTTTAAATGGTGTCGCATAATTTGTGTGTTTTAGTTGAATGCTTGGCTGATTCTCGAGCTTAAACCTTGAGCATTTATCAAATGGGAAGTATTTCGAATTTTCCAGAGCTGAAGGCTTCAAGCAGCAGGGGCTTGGCAAGCGTGGGCTCTACTCCAAGTCAAGCAACACCTAGTGTATAAACATATATGTGTGTAATATATTTATATAAATATATATTAAATAAAGGGGCCCATCAATCAAGTCAAGTGAAAATTTATAGCACTTTTGTTTGTTATTATTCGTTTATGCATGAGTTAATTAGAATATTGGCGTTAACCTTTCCAGCGGGTTCGTCTCTTTTGTTGTAATGCTACAAGATTTATGAAAGACCTCTCTCTTTCTATCTTGCCCTCACTCTCATTCTCACTGTGTATGCGCATTAGACATACATATGCTGGCTACTGTCTGTGTCCACTGAAAAGTAGCAGCTAGTTGTGTGCGTGCGTGTGTATGGACAATGCGTGTGTCTTTTAAGACAACAAAACTAGGCATGAGCCTCGTGCCAATAGTTTTGTCGGCTAATTTTGTTCATTTCCCTTAGTTTTCAATTCAATTACGCATTTTTGTGGGTTGATTTTAAGACAATAAACTTTTCTGCTTCACTTGGCTCAAAGGTTAGATGAAGTGAGTTGGAAATATGAAATGATTTTTAGCACTTAAAGGGTTGCAATATTGGGATATCACGTTAAATGGCAAATAGTTTGCGCTTGTAAAGGTTACAAAGCTCTTCGGGAACGATTTTGTAAAGTACAAAAAAATATGCGAAATTTTTTATATAAATTTATACAACAAATTACAATTTATGCTATATTATGTTTTTCTTAATCATGTCCTATTTTTTATACCCTGAACCCATTAAAAATGGGTAAAAAGGCTATAATATCTTTGTGCAAATATATATAACAGGCAGAAGGAAGCATCTCCTACCCCATAAAGTAAATATATTGTTGATCAGCATCAGCATCAATAGAGTCAACGAGTCGATCTAGTCATTTTCCTTTGTCTGTCTGTCTGTCCGTCCGTCTGTCCGTATGTATGAACGCAAGGATATCTATAGCCTTTAAGAGCTAGAGACTGTTTTCGAAAATCGATAACTTACTCCGTTTCCAAGTAATCGATATAAATCGATATTGACATCCTGTTTTTTGAGAAAATTGGCTAAATATTAAGAGCTAGAGTTACAAAACATGATATGTTGCTTCTAGAATATTCTATATATATCGAGTATCTTTCATTTTATACCTATCGCCACCTCCCGGCTTTCACCGCAGAGTTAATAACCCAACTTATATTGCTCACCAATTTAAGCCACAATTCCAATGCAATTGACTTTTTGAGAATACACAAATATTCTGTTGTACAAAAAGATTTACTGTTTCATTAAGATCGGTTAAGAAAAACCCACATTTTTTTAGGTTTTAATGCGGAAACACACACATTTATGATCGCCTGCTTTGAATTCTATCAACAATTGCAATGGCGATTGTATTCTGTGCTGTTATTTTAATTCGTTATTTTCTCAATATTACACAATTATTGGTGTCGCTCTGTCGCGACTTCGAGCCCTACAGGGGAAACTATTTTTTTTTTTGGCTGGTGGGGCTGTTGAGTAGTAATGTGTCAGATGCAAGTTCCAACTCTGCTAAGGAACTTTTTTTAAATTTATCTTTATTATTTCAAGCGAGCGCGCTCCGCGAACTGCATTTGGTGTTGAAATAAGAGGGTTCAGGGTATTCGCTAGTCGGGAGCTCCCTCTTACTTCTTACTTGTTATTTTAATTACATATTTATATTGTGGAGATCCTTGTATGCAGAACTTGTATGTGATCAATTTATTTTGTCTATCCACAATTTGATTTTATATGATTTATTAATTATTTATATTTAAATACCAGTTAAAAGTTCAACTATTGCCGATTCAAAGTTGAGTACTCCTATCCGAATTATTGCATTTGGGTGCATACGCAATGGCAATTCCAATTAGAAAATATGTGTCAACGGGCCACTAACAGTTGCCAATCGCCAAAAGCCGAGTGTCGAATGTTAACCAACGAGAGCTTAACAGCAGCCTAACAGCGCAGCGAACGCATGCGTAACAGTTGGCGCTCTCAGCCGTGCTGTTAACTCAGCAGCTGTTAGCACCTAACAGCGGGCGGTCGCTCTTGAAACGTGGATTAGTGTGTGAGTATCGAATTTACGAGCTGTCGAGACATTTGAATAATGCTGTAAAAAAGGTGGCAAATTGTCAAATTGCTTGGTAAATGGCGAATGGCAAAAGACGCGGCTAATTTATGTCAATTAATGCATTAAAATTTCATTGTGTTATGGCAAAAGCGTCGTCGGATGTAGCGATTTTATTAATTTCTGGCAATACAACTAAAAAGCTGTTGTCCATAGAAATTAATAGCAAATATTTGCACAACAATTTGTTTGCTTGGGCCCGCCCGTGCGCTCAGGTCGGCGGCTTCAAAAGGTTGTACAATAATAATCATTAAATATGTTTTCTCAAAACAGCCTAGCAAATCAAGAACATAAAAAAATTTCAATAAAAGAGTAAGCTTGAGAGACGCCAAGCCAGCTGCAGCCACCAAACAACAACAACAACAACATCAAGTTTACAGCGATTTCCGGTCTGCCTCTCTGTCTGTCTATGTGTGAGTGGGTCTGTGTGTGTGTGCTGAAAATGCTATCACAAATCCCCGCTAATAATTTGTCAATATTACGTGAGCTGAAAATTGAATAAAAAGCGTTTTTCAATTGAGCGCAAAAAAAAATGTAGCAGATGAAGCCAAAGGCAAGGGAAAAAATGCAAAGGCAAAGACCAGGAATTTCCCTAGAAATCAAATAAATTGTTACAAATGAGTGCAACTTTTGACTGTGGCCCCAAACTGAAACCCCGCCAACACCCATCCCACGTCAGGCCCTCTTACAGACAGTCAAATTTTATTTATGTGCTTCTCTTTCGATTTTTCATTTGCTAAGCTGATTTGCAACTTTTTGCACTCCTTTCCCCTCTCGCTCTCTCTTTCTTTCTCTCTCTGTTTTTTTGGGAAAACTTTGCTGCCCATTGCTGGAAAAATGTATGAATAATTCAGCATACGATGCTGCTCTTGGCCGCATTTTCCGGCACTGTTTTGGCCAGCTTGTAATAAATGCAAATGAATTGATGAAAAGTCGCGTATTGCGCTCTCTGTTTACATTTTTACTGATTTGATATGCGCATCAATGTCAGCGCGAGCGAGCGGAGGGGAGGCTAAAACAGATAGCATGTTGCATATGCGTTTTCATATATATCATATGATCCATATTTTCATCATCAAGCGGCAAACAAACAACAACTGAAATCGAGGCAAATATTTTATTTTCGATATTTTGCATTTTCAATTGCGCAAAGAACTGTATTTCAGCAGAAGTTGCAAGCACATCGAACTAAGCGTATTTGAATATGATTCATTTATTATTCAACATTCAAAGTTCCTCTGGAATGCAACATATTTCATTGGCAGAGAATGTTTAACAAATTCTGTGAACATTTTTAGAAACTATAAATCTAACTTAAGTTAAGAAAATATGTGTTGAAAGCAAAAATAAATCGACTTTAAATCCAAGCGAATAGAATTAATTGTCTAAAAATCAAACATAAATTCGTTTCAATTTTGTACAATAAATATTTGATTTTCGCAAACAATCTCTGAACATGTAAAATAAACTCAATAAAATGTTAAAGCACAGTTAACTGCATTTATTTGCTTTAATTTGAGTAAACAAATGCGAAATATGATGATTCACAAAGCAGTTCATAGGAAGAAGCTTTCGCCATGAATTGAATCACTTGAAGTTGTCTTAGTTTCCAGTATTTAAATCAAGAAATCTATCACAATTGGAGTGAGTTCTCCAATTTTTTTTCAGCTGATATTTGTGTTTTTCTCGGCTAATGTACTTTAAGAATTTGCATATTTTAGTAAAAATCTAATTGAAATAAATAAATATTATTTTATATCTAATAGCTATTTTAAGGATGCTTTTTAAAAAAATCAGACATTTGTTCACTAAATACAATTTTTATAAAAATATATTGTAACATATTAGCTAAGGCTGCTGTTGACTAATTTTAACAGTCTTACCAATTGTATTTTCTATGAGCTTTGCAATTGAAGCAGAATTGAAATCGGGAATCGATTGCAGTCAGGCACCAAATGCACAAATCAAAGGCATTCATTGAGCTCGTTTCGATTGAAATGCGACTGAAAGGGCGCGCTGCTCTCCCTCTCTCACTCTCACTCCACTCACCCGCTTGCAATCATTTTATCCTATAAGCGACCACATTACACGCTGCATTGAGGAGAAGCTAAATGACCGCAAGAAACACACCTACCTACGGCCACAAACATCTAACCAATAAGCACACCAGCCCCACGCCCCATAAGCACTGCCAAGGCCCTGCCCCCTCCTCTTCCTTTCCCTCTTCGTTAACCCACCAGCTGGGACGTCCATGCCATGCACGCCTGGCAACCCTGGCATACTCTGCCGCAAAGCAGCAAGGCAAACTTTACTTTAGCTTTAAGTAGTCAGTCATCGGGCAGTCTGTGCGCTGTGGGCGTGGCACGTCAGCAGCAGTAGCATTCTCTGGCATCTACACAAAGGCATCTAAGCACACACACACACACACACGTGCACATGCAAGTGCAAACTGTTTCTCCTCTTGACTCCCCTACACGCCGGAAATAGCTTGCTCGGCACTCGAACTGTTTGCATTATGATGCACTGCCTCCTCGGCACGCGGCACCCCTGCATCCCCTCCGGTCTTCATACCCTCTGTCCATAGGTTTTTATTCTACTTTCTGGGTTTCTGTTTTCGTTGGCGAAACAGCCGCAGCGAGTGGCTCGATCAGCAACTGCCCATTGGCAAATAGCAGTCAGTGCCTCCATTTACACACACACACACCCACCCTCTAGCTCTCCCTCCTGGCCCGCTGCTGCCAATACTTGCAATGAGCCAAATGGAATTTGTCTTGCCTGCCACTGACGACATCGAGTGACGTGCGGCAATTTGTTGCATGCTGCCTCAACTTGAACCTCAGGAAGCCATTGAGCGGTAATAGCCTCAGATGACTTTCGCCAACTACTTAAAGGCACCTCCGCCATCAGTTTTGACAGGAGCTGCTCCTCCGAGAGTCTTTCTTTGATCCCTTTGACATGTTTTGCCCACAGCGCAGCCCTTTTATTTCCCGCTGTAATTACTATGCATAATTGTTATTTAATTTAATTTTCATTTATTTTTATTTTTTCATTTTTCACACACTCGTGTGGTTCCCATTTTTGTAAGCCGCAGTGCGGCGTATTTAGTGGTTTGTTTTTGTGTTTTGTTTTCTTTTTTTCTCATTTTTTTTAGGCTGCCTTTAAATAACATTCTGCTAAAAACTTACTATATGCTATAGTATGTGCGTGTGTGCGCGTGTTTTGTGGTTTTAATAAGACTTTAGTTAATTGAGTTAATAAAGTTAAAACCTCTCAGATATTGTTGAATTTTAAATGTTTTCAATTTAAAACTGTGGCTAACAAGACATCGAAAATAATTAAAAATAATAATGATATATTATATACTGGCTTTGTGCAAGAGCGAAGACGTAGTGTTGAAAAATCGGAAGTGTGAAAAAAGCGTGGGAAGCGGCTTTATGAATTATGTTTGTGAACCCATCGCTTGAGCTCGAATTCATTTCTAATTTTCATTTGAAACTTAGTACGAATACATTCGCGACGTGCTTCACACTTTACGTAAAATACAAAACTTCTGGATGCAAAATGCAAGTAAATCTCATTATCAAATAAATGTATAAATAACTGTAATAGAAATAACTTTAGATAATATATTGCAGGCAGTTTGATATCTCCCACGAAATGTATGTATCTTAAATAAATAGAGCTCGGCAAGGCCAGGTAATAGCAGCTAGTTTATATATACATTCCCATTCTCATAATCATCTGTCAGTATTTACACAAATTACACAAATAGCAATGAAACGAAAATTCCCGCTTTAAAAGTTCAGCCACAATATCGTAACTCGGGATAACTAAGCCCGAATTGACCGCATTAGCCGAAATTCTGTGCAAAAAGTGGGTGACCGAGCTCAGTGTAGAGTACCTGGGGTGCATAACGAACTGTGACAGACACCGAAAGCAACAGCGACAGCGACAGGAACAACAACAACACGAACAACTCAAACAGCAAATCGTTTGACTGAGATTAGATTTCGTGACTTGCACTTTTCGTTCCCATTTTCACGAGCAACACCCACTTTTACTGCCGCTAACCTTTCCCGCATTCAGCTGGTTTTGTTTATGGCTTCCTAAATACGAGACAAGTGCGCGCTAACAAGAGAAATCATACGCCCCGTGTGACATGGCCATTGTCATTTGTTTATGCTTAACTGTGTGTGTCGCCTGTACGCTCTCTCACTCTCCCTTTCTCGCACCCTCTCTTTCTCACATGCGCCCCATCTCTATCAGTCTGTGTTACAATTTTGCCTTTGGTATTGTTTGGCTGGCAAAAAGTTTTGTATTGCAAAACACAATCAGACGCAGATGCACTTTGGGGGCCAGGCCGACACAAGCAGAGCACAAAGTTTAAGACTCTTTGTGTCACTTTGCCTGGCAATGTGACAACAATAATAACAACAACAACAATAAAACAGAGCAGAAATAAACACAAATAACATAAACAAGCTATCAAGTAGCCTACAAGGACTACAAGTCACGCCCTGGCTTATTCTGGGTGGACCAAAACAAAGGTAAACAGCATCTCGAGCGCTTATTTTCGCTTGGAGCCCAGTCAAGAGCGAACCAAATTTGTAAAAATATTATTTTACGATTTCTTTTTATATTTTCCAAATGATTTTTACAATCCTGAGACTGTTATAAGTGAAATTTTGCCAAGTAAATATTATATATAAAACAATATTTAATCAAATAAAATACATTTTCACATCAATTTAAAATTCAACTTTTACTGAATTTATAAAATTTGAGCACTTAAGCAAAATATATTTAGTTTTTAGATTAAATTTAAGTTCACAAAATATATTACGTAATCGAAGTGAACATAACGAAACTCGAGAGAACAAAAAGTGGAAAATAATATTTCAATATAATATTTACTTAAAAATAAAGAAAGAGTTTTATTTTTAAACAATTTTAATATGGAATGAAAATACGGAAATATGTTGAAGTATATCTGGAATTACGACTAAAACAAGCAAATGTCAACTAAAAATATATTTATTAAAAATAAATTTGTAAAAATAATAATAAATTAATGAAAAATTAGTAAATAGCCAAAAAAAATATATAAAGTCAAATTAGCTGGCTCGAGCAAAATAAAGATTTTAAAAAGAAAAGGTCCCCAAAATTAGCACTAAAAAATATATTAAAATATTTAAAAAGGATTATTACGATTTTTTTCAATAACTGGAAGCTGTGGTCTAGGAAAGTTAATAATTATTTTTTTTGAATATTTAAAAATATCCGTTTAAATTTATTAATGAGTTATAAGGGGTATCAAGAAAAAATTTATATTCTTTTCCGCTTTAAAATACGCTTTTTTAGCTAGCAAAAAATGATATGTGTATACATTTTTTTGTACATTTAAATGACCCTTAAAAAAGCGGCATAAAATTTGAAATTCGTTTTACAGCGTAATTCGATTAACTGAAGTGTTAAACAGACTGCAAACAGCAGGGTATTAAAACCGCCGGCAGCAAACGTTTACAATACAAACTAGGCAGCTGCTGTTGTTGTTTCTGCTGCTGCTAGTTGAGAGGGTGCGGGAAAAGGGGCGTGGCAGGAAATGCATACATCGGCCGTGGGGCGAAAGTCGCCGTTGCAGCATAATAATGTCAGACAGGCGACGTCTTTTTCATGCTGTAAATTGCAAAAATGCAGCCAGCGGGTCACAAACACAAACACAAACACACACGCGCACACATGCACACTGGGCGAGTAAGTTGCATAAACACATGTGCGCCTTTTTGCAGGTTTCAAGACCAAACGGAAGCGAGCGCCGCTCTGACAAGCGGCATGCCACACAGTGAGCGGCAGAAGTCGCACGGAGGAGGACGAGTGCCACAAGCGAAACAGGCTTGAAAAGGCAAGGTTTATGTACATTTAATGCGCGGCTACAGCAGCTACAGCGACAACAGCAAGGAAACAGCACAATAAATCCAGGATACATTAAATAACACACAGCAATACACGCACACACACAGAGAGACACACACACTTGCACAGTCGCAGAAATGTAGGCGGCAAGCGGTCAACTTCCCTTTTCGTGTCTATGCGCTTGTTTTGGCCACGCCAACTTTTTTGTTGTAACCAGAGTGTAGTTGCTTATGTGTGTGCGTGTGTGTGAGTGGCATTTCCTGTTTGCTTCTGTGTGTGGGTGTGCTTGTGTTTGTGGCAGCGGAAGCACAACATGGCGCTGCTGCTGTTTGTGGCGCATCAACGTCGCTTCAGCCTGCTCATAATAATTTCTTATTTAGTGAGCCAGGGAGCAGCCAGGTGATGCGATACACACACAGACAACCACACACACAACGAAACACACACCCACACACACACTAATTTAGTCACTATGTCCAACATATTTTCGCTTATTTTCGCTAGATTTTCCTTTTTTTTTTTTTTATTTTTTTATATTTTTGTTTTTCGTGGCAGCACAAACTTGCCTCAGTGGCACACATACACACACAGCTCCTGCTGGCCCTCACTCCGTCTCACTCCACTTTTGCCTCATTTTCGTGTGTCAGATTTATCTACTTTGTGCTCCTGTGTTTTATTTTTTTCTGGTTTACGTTTTTTTGTCTCTTGGATTTGTGTTGTGCACAAGAAGGTATTTAAATTCAAATTAAGCAAATGTCATGTTAAATTCAGTTGACAGGCGTCACCAGCGACGCCACCGCAACTCACACCCCCCCCCTCCCCCCACCCCCTCCCATACCACCACAGTCAACCAGATGCAGCTCTGGTAGGGACAGCGGGGCGGGGTCTCAGGTGTAGATGTCATTTTTGCTGATTAGCGTAAATTACTTAATGCATTGCCTTTGAAAATTATATTCACACAGATTTTATTATTTTTTATTTAAAAGCGTGTTAAAAATAATGTGGAATAATGGGAGTTTTTTTGTCTGCTTAATATGATTTAAATAATGTTTGTGTACCAGATTTCAATTAGGCTGCTAATAATTGTCATGATTTCTGATTTAAATTACTTTAATTTTAATAATCAAGAATTTTAGGGACTTTCCAACATACATATTTACTGTCTGCAATAGAAGACAAGTAAGAGGTTCCAGTCGGGAGCTCCCGACTAGGAAATACCCTGAACCCTCTTCTTCCAACATCAAATATATATATAACCTATTTTAGAAGCTACTTATATGTCAAGTTTGGTGACTCTAGCTCTTATTATTTACCAAAATTGCCCAAAAAAAAGGATATCGAAATCGATTTTTATCGATTGCTTGGAAGCGGAGTAAGTTATCGATTATCGGAAACAAACTCGATCTGCGCGGACCCTAGGAGCACCTACATCTAAGCTTTCAAGTCTCTAGCTCTTATAGGTTCTGAGATCCTGCGTTCATACATACGGACGGACGGACGGGCGGACGGACAGACAGACGGACATGGCTAGATCGACTCGGCTATTGATGCTGATCAAGAATATATATACTTTATGGGGTCGGAGAAGCTTCCTTCTGCCTGTTACATACATTTGGACTTTGCACAAATACAATATATCCTTATACCCATTTTTAACGGGTTGAGGGTATAAAAACCTAGAAAGATCTAGACTGGTCTAAAATATATATAGACTGGTCAAAAATATATATATATATATATCGGAGATGTCTCCTGCTATGCTTTAAACATTTCATGACAAAGGCTATAAAAATGTATTTAAATAAATTTTCGATTTAAGCCCTTAAATTGCCAAATAGTTATATGTATATACAAATACAAATACAAATACAAAAAACCTTCTCTAATATACTTTTATATTTGTGGAAAAATAACAACAATTATTTTTAAAGATTCGTTAAGGTCTGTTGACTCTGCCTGGAAACAATTTTTTAATCACAACTTTACTTTTAAATTAAAATAAAGTATATAAATTTAATGGCGAACAATAGAATTTGTATCCATGTCCAAGCTGAATCCTCCTGCTTATGCAAAGCACTTATAACTTAATTAAAAAGGAATCCATTAAACAAAAAGGTATTTTTTGTTCTCCCTTAAAAAAAAGGAAATCAGCTCACATTTTGTGTTTGGCAAACTATTTAATCAGTTAAGTCATAATAAAATGCTCAAGTATGTTGTGTGTGTGTGCGTGTGTGTGTGTGTGTGTGTGTGTGTGTGTGTGTGTGTATAAATATGTATGTCACCTACATTTGAGTACACATGAGCACCAGAAAGTCGTGTACTTAGCACGAACTTGGCTTTTAATGCGCTTGTGCACATAAAATTTAATTCAAATCAGCTCATTAAACGCCCGCCACTTGACACATTCATTCATGCGTCGACAGACACATAAATGAGCGGCCATTGTGGGCGGGGCGGTTAAAGCATTGCAGGCAGAGGGAAGCGGTGTTGCAGAGCCGAATAGGAAGTGAGTCGTGGCATGATTTTGTTTTGGCAAGGAGCGTAAAGCAGAGTTTATGTTGGACATTAAAGCGCGGAAGTAACTGCCGCAACAAAAAAAAAAAAAAAAAAGAGAACAAATACAAAAATAACAAAACTAAACTAAAAATGCAGGAGAAAAATGCGAACAGGACGAACAAGAAGAAGAAGCAGAAGAGCAGCAGCAAAAATTCAGACACATTAAATATGATATATTTGCAAGACGGCAACCAGGACACAAGATAAGTTTTATGGCTGGGGTGACCAAAATAAATGGGTATACACTCATAGGTTCATAGGTTGCAAGAATTCATGTTATTCACGCTATTCACTTTATTCACGTTATTCACGCTACAGCTGCAAACACGTTTGTCTTTTATGAAATTTAAATTTAGTTTACAAGCAATTATCTAGTCCAATTGGTCTTTTACCACATAAAATACTAAACACAAACTGCAAAAGAATTGTTGTTGTTAACATGGCAGCAGCTGCTAAGCCAGACTCCTTTCAAAATATTCTTCATATTAATAGTCCTGGGTGTGCCTTTTGTTTTTTTGAGATTTATGATCTTAAGGCACATTGCCGATTAGATTTTATTTTATTATATATAAATCAGGAATATATCTGCTTTTGAATATCTTAAGTATTGCATAAAAATAAATAGTATCAAAGGTTACTCAAGCTCAAACTTAACTGAAAGCCATTCTTGATGCTTCGGGACAAAGGGGATTCGAATCTTAGACAAATGGTAGTAGCTGTTACTTGATTGAAGACTATTTTAATGTTGGGTAGCTGCTCTTGCTACGAAACTATCAATTGATTTTGTTAAGACTCATTTACTTTCCATTTTTATGTTATTATACCCTTTATGAGGGTATTTTAATTTTGCCATGAAACTCATAGACGAAGACATCATCAAGTGTATTTTCTCGATCAGCATCAACAGCCCAGTTGATATATTCAAGTCCATCTGTCTGCCTGTCTGTCCGTCTGTCCATCCCATCTACCACCATCTTGAAACTTGTCACATGTTCATCTCTCCATCTCCGGCTAAAGCATATCATATAGCTGCCATAGGAACGATCGATCGAAATGTAGATTCTCGTATGACAAAATATTATGTTTTCCAATATACTTATTTTATCAAAGTCAGCAGTTACGAGCTTCACTATTTCTAGAAAGTTGTAAAACCGTAAGGCAAATGTCAACACAAAAGTTCTTTATGTTGAACAGGCAACCTCTATCTGGATAGTTCTAAGTTCAGACGCTAATATATTGCCAGAAGTAAGTGCCGCTCTCTTCATCTCTGTCAAATTACGTTTACTCCCAGATAGTACAATACGTTTTTAATATTATTGCTAGAAGTGCCGACCTTACCCCTCTGTCGAGGCAACTTCTCTTCGCTATTTGCATTTCTTAGCACACTCTTAGCCAATATATTAAAATGTAAATATTTTCAGCTACCAAGTCTTGCCACATGATTGGCAATCTCTCAAATTTGCAGAATATTTTAGAATAAATGGGATGAATGCTTGCAAGAAAAGAAAAGAAAAAAGAAAACTATTGCTGAGTGGACAAATTGCAAAAATGCCATTACAAACACCTACAAAACCCCTTTTCCATTACCGAATGCAGTAAAAACAAAAAACCATAAAGAGAAAGAAAAAGAAATATGAAAGAAGCATGGTATGGAGGGGACGTACAGGGGAGCGAAAATCTGTGCAGCTGCCAAGAGCTGTTCACATCGCTCGCGTAACTTTATCAAAATCAACTTGAGATGCATTTTTGTGACGCCAACAAGTGTTGCACTTGATCTTTTTCTTGACACTGGCCAATGGCAAAGGAATGGAGTGTGTGTCCACACACACACATACACAGAAACCCGCATGGAGGAATCGAGCACAAGGCTCGCACCCGCCCACTCTTTTGGGTCAATTTTGCTGCAATGATGGGGAAATTTGTGCCAGCGCAAGCGACTTGCAACTGCCACAGATTGCAGCGAGGTAAAGATTGAAGATTGAAGATTGGGTCGAATGGAATTTAATTTTGTGCGAAACTTTGTGCAAATACGTTGCACAAGCAATACAAGTATCCGTATCTTGTGTTGGGTTAACATTGTGACCGATACGAGAACTTGGCCAAGAACAACAGCCAAGTCCATCCGGGACTTTGTCATCGCATCAGCTGTTTGGCCAGGACAAAAGGGAGTGCGGCCGTGCGAGTGCAAGTCAGAAGGGCAGCTCTCCACACTGACAAGGACGTAGATGGATAAAACCTAATTTTTTGAAAATAAAATAAAAATCAGCAATAGGAAACTTAATACTTTCAGTGTGCTGCCGCGTAGATGCCCTAACAGACTTTGCGATCGAAAATAAAAAAAGAAATGAGTGTGATACAAATATTGGATCTAAGCAGCTGTTTATACTTATATAAGTCAGTTTATATTTATCTATAGGTGATTAAAACTGGCTTTTCTAGGGCATTATTGGTAGAGCATATTTGGTCACAGGTCAACTATTCGATATACTAATATATTTCTGCTTAAGGTTTTTTGTTTAAGATATTTGTGGCTCATAAAATCGCACTTTGCAGCTTCTAATACATTTGGCAACTGTAGTAAATATATAAGAAAACTTTAAGGTATAAACAATAGAGATTTATAACTGGTAAATCAAGGCAAACAATCTGTTTGTATGAGAGTTATACGATCTTGTGATCATCCGCATTAAGTTTCGTTAACATAACTCAAAAACTTGCAGAGTTTAGAGATATAGAGAGATATACAAGCCTGTTATGCAAAAGTTGATCATTGTTAAACAATATATGAACGTTAAATCCTATTTATAGATTCAAAACTATCCTTTTCTGTGCTTAAGAGACTTTTAAGATATCTTAGCATACCCTTTAGAAGAGCATTGGGGCAATAGAAACCAAGCGGGCGGGCAGCTGGCCAAGACAAAGTGGCAAGACAAAGCCCGTCAATGGCAACCAATTGAACAAAATCATTTCAAATTGTCTCTGTGAAAAGTTTTTCAGCCAGTTGCACTTAGAGCCAATGTCGAAATCAACGAGTTGTATCTGATGGATTGTTGTCTGGCTGCCAGCTGCGAGTGCCGTTATTTATTGTGATCTGGCAACGTATCTGGCAGCTCTGGCGCCGCTGGCAAATGTTGCCAATCCGAAATTAAAAGAAATCAAATGCCATTTAAGCGGCCTTCACTCGCATTTGCATGCGAGTTCTCGAGGCGGAAAGATGTGGGGTGTTTTGCACGAATCATATATATACTTATTCGTATATTCGTAATTTAAATGTTGTTTTGTCCAAATTTATTCACATATTCGTTTATGCAAAGTCTACTTACTTGAAAAACAATCAGCTTTTTGCCTTCTCCCTCCCCCAATAAGCCAAACTAAATGATGCGCTTCGGGGAGGGCTCGCATCGCCACAAATACACACACACACACACACACACACACACACACACACACGAACGCACTTGAGCATATATATAGGTATTTTCCATTCCGCACAGGTAATCGATTTTCGTGCTTTTGGCGAAATGCACAAAAGAACCAAACAACAAAAAAAAAAAGAAAAGCGGACCAGAAAAACAACAACAAAAAGCAAAGCAACTTTGTTGTGCGTCGGTTTTCCTTTTTACCTCTGCTGAAGTTGGTTTACACCCTTCTCTGCTACTCCTATTCTTCTGCTCTCTTCTCTCTCTCTGCTTTGTGCATTTTTGTTTTATTTCGCCTGCGTATACTTAATATTTATGTTGAAAACTTTAAGCAGTTAAGAGCTCTTCGTGCTTTAAATATTCCAACGGTGTGCGTTGAAGTTCGGCAACTTGTTGATTTAGTTTTACCTCAATTTGGAGGTCATGCGACCCTTGCCGCATTAAGAAATAAATAAATAAAAGTAAGAAAAAAGAAAAAACCCAAAAATATGCTTGGCATAATCACCATATCAGACGATGTGGAATGTTTTTGATCTTCTCCCAACTAAAAAGCAGCTCAAAATTGGGTAACGCATTTTGATATTCTCGGAAAATTACTTGCGACAAAGTTTACTTTAGAGGACGGCAAATAAAGTGTTTCATATACACAAAGAGCCAGCTTTTAAATTCCTTATGTGAAGCAATGAAATATAATCAATGAAAGCATAAGCCTTCGGTTATGGAAAAATAATACATATATTAATAAAAACTAGTCTCAATTACCAGGCATATCGGGGTCACATGAGTAAGGCAAGTGCTACTGCTTATTCTTTAAGGAAATTAACAAACTGAGTAAATTTGTAAGCCAGCGACTTCTCGTTTGTGAGTTTGATACGTAGACATCTCAATCACGCTGGTTCATAACGCCGTTGTATATTTTGTAATTTTTGAAAAGAATTTTGATATAAGCTTTTACCACAATATGGCGGCTTGGAGCTTGGCTCAGAGCTTGTCAATATTTCAAATGCCTTTTCAATAAAGTTTGCATTCAACATATTAAGCAAATAAATGTCTATCATTTTCACTTCCAGATCTTTATATCCCTTTTTTTGACTCACCTTAAGTACAGCTCAATTTCGGCCGAATTGCCACTCAACGACTTAACGGATTGTTGAAAGAAATAACAATTGAAAAGTGTCGAGCACTGCGACTGTCCCAGGAATCGCACCAAAAATATCTCTAAAATTGCGTGTAAAATTATTCAAAAGTGCAAAGTGCACATGTGGCACGAACAAAAATCCAATTACGAGCATCGAGCTGCGAATCGAATATTTTGACAAGTATTCAATGAATTTAATTTGAAATTTGCGAACATTCAGAGCAGCTGGCTAACACTCTGACCCAGCCCCAGCCCCAGTCCCAGTCCCAACACAAGCCCAAACCCAAACTGAGCCCGACTCGACCCGGCACTCAGATCAGCGCCAGTCAATAGGCAGATGCAGACAGGGGCAGCCGAATGGATGCCAATGCCATTGGCAACGAACTTGCCAAATGCGCCGGCTGCAGTCGCCCTGGGTTATCTGGGTGGTGTAAATGGAATAAGAGGCGGGCGGGGGGAGAACCGAATTAGAAATGTATAGAACAGAAGTTACTCAATTGCCAGTTGGAGGTCCCAGCAGCAGCAGCAGCAGCAGCAGCTATGAAAAATGTTTTGTGGCCATAAGAAGCTGCGAACTGGGAGCCGTTAGCTGGAAAATCTCTGTGCGAGACGCAGCCGGAAAGCAGGAATGATTTCCGGCCTGGCGGGCGATAATTCTTAGGCCAACATGCAATGGGGCGGGCGGTTGAAAACTTTTTGCAGCCATTGTGCCGGGTGTCAGTGCAATGATTTCGCCGGGCCCCAGCCCGAAGCACCCGCAAAAGGGTGTGACTAAATATGAATGATTTAAACAGCTGAGCTGCCGCCTCACGGACCCACCGCCTAGTCTGCCCGTCGAATTATATTCACATCTTTTTTTTCTTTTCCTGTAATATTTTTTAACATTTCTCAGAACTTTGCACGTTGAACATCAAATTTGAGCATACCGCAAACTTTGTCAAAATGTTGGGCAAAGTTTTCTTCCTCTTTTTTTTCTCGACGGTCGGCTAAGAAAAATTATCACTATTGTTACAGATTTGTAAATGGACGGTAAAAATGTGGTTGTCATTTCCGGTTCCATGTGGTTTGTTCTGTCGCAGCTTTAATAGAAAAATCAATGACTAGTTTACCTTTATAAAGAAGTTGGAATTTAAGCATAATTATTTTCATATCGTTTTTGGATATTAATAAGACGGTAAAATGTTTGATGTTAAGATTGAAATCGATCGAAATAAATTTTAATTTTTCCGAGGACTTAGCTTTGAAGATAAGTGCAAAAAGTGGTTTCAATTAAACATAATATTTCTCAAAATGAATTCAATGCCGACATAAATTGCTCGAGTGTTTTTCATTCCCTCACACAGTAGTGAAAAAGATACCCTTAGCATTAGATTAGCATTCAATTAGTCTGATTGACTAATCAGATAAACACAATTTAGTATAGAAAACAGAAATACATTCTTGGTCAACCAATATTATCATGCAGCACACACAACATACCCATTGTCTTTGTTTATTTCGTTAATAGCAAACATATGTTTTCAATATTTGACTGATATCTTTTAACAACTGTGCAAACATTTATTTCCATAGCTCTAAACGTTGATATTTCTTATCAACGATCGCTAGTTCATGGAGCAGCTGCATATCTTCGGGAACTTTGCAACCAGCCGTGTGGAGCCTCTTTAGCTCAGTGGCAGAGCACTGGTCTTGTAAACCAGGGGTCGTGAGTTCAATCCTCACAGGAGGCACAGATATATTTAAAATTTTGTAAATTTATTTTAAGTTTTTAATTTTTTGTATGTCAGAGTTACATAAACAGCATATTTGACCGCTCAGAAACAAAATTAATTTTATTTCTTTTTTATAGTTTTGAAATTCATTTCAATGAGTTTTATTTATTTTGATTCTATTATGTTTAATTTTTTTTTTTTTTTTGGTTTTATATATATATACATTTTTTTCCTTTGGCTTTAATGTGGGTTGACCACGGCAATCTCCTGTCTAGAGTTAGACCCAGAGACTTTACTTTTTTTCTGTTGGCAGCGTGTTGCCGTTTAGGCTAACAGAGAGGCAGGTTTTACGTCTTGTGGCGAATAATATGTGTGTTGACTTGTCTTCATTTACCACAATGTTCCATCTTTGGAGCCATGGTTCGAGGCTTGACACCTGAGCTTGCAGGATGACGAATGATCCGTTGACGGAGCTACAAGTGCAATGGCATCTGCATAGGTCGCGATGTGCAGGTCATCCCTGTCGATAACAGGATGGTCAGCTGTGTTTAGTTTGTATAGGACTGGGCCCAACATGCCCAGTGGTGGGGCCTTATGATGGCATTGCAGATGCCCTTAAGGAAGTCAGGAGCACGTGGAGGATGGAGCTTGATGGTGGCTGCGTCAATGCCGTCGGAGCCAAGACTTTTAGTTGTTTTTAAGCTGGACGCGACATTTTCGCCTTCTTCTACTTGTATGGGTCATGGGTATGGGTCAAGTCCATTTGGCAAGTGCATTGTGCATTTTAAAATAGCTGTGTGGCTATTACATCTGAGGCAGACCATATTATGAAGGGTGTAAAAATACGGTCCAGATGGAGTGCAAAGTCTAGGCTCTCTCCTCGTTGGAACGACACCAGGAGCCAGATAAGTTGAGAATAGGTGCAACAGCTGTAACAGCTACCCTTGACGTCGAAGCTGATTATGCCAAGAGCATTACTCTGAATTTTTTTTTTTTGCCTTTCCGTGGATAGAGAAAATTCTTCTAGAATTCCACACTTGAGGTGGCAGACCCTTAAGGTGGACTTTTACTCGTGGCTGTGGCCACACGCTCTCAGCTTCGCCGGCTGTTATATTGGCCAGTAGATCAGTATTCGGTTGGAAAAATATTATTTGATGAGCTCTTAAGTGCCGAAATTAAAAAGAAATCACTCCATGCGTGCTGGCATATAGTAATAAATCTGTTTATTACTCTACGGCCTTATGGCGTGCTGGCTTCGTCTCAGCATCGGTATTCCAAAAAAAGCTCTCCTATCAACGGTATCCTTCCAAAGCTTTTGATATTTAGCGTTGCCACATTAACTGATTAACAATTTTCTCTTAAGGTTACCATTTGAATGTACAATATTAAGAGTCAGCTGACCTCTCCAACTGAGCTAAAATAAATACACATAATTTTCTTATTTTACAAGGCTGCCGTAACAAGAGTCTTCAGGTCTTTGCATACGCTGTTAAGGGCTGCCTTGTCGCGAGGATTACGACTAAGCTACCGTATTCTGCGAAGACGACGCTTAGTTCTCAGTTGCTCGGTGACTTGCTCTGAGTGCAGATAACGATCTCTCCGCGGTTTCTGCATGTGAGCTGACCTGGTAGAGTACGAAGGAGTGCAAGAGTGCGCAGCGTCATGTATTCTACGTGTCAGAGTTTCCACAGCTTTCTCGATATCCTCACCAGAGTCTAGACTGATAGTGGCATCCATTGTCTCCTACACTCTTTCCTTGAACCTCTCAACATTTGAGTTGCTAGTTAGAAGCTTGGTGATTCGCTTGCGAGGTCGGGTACCTTCCAAATATCCGTGGAACCAATAGGTAGGATGTCTGGACGAGAGAGTGGTGAAATGCTTAGCTTGGATGCAGGGTAGCAGGGCAGTTCTCTTTGGGTTGCATAGCCTGAAGCCCCACTAGGTGTTTTTTGAATTAAAGTCACCCCCAATTAGAAACCTGTGTTCCAGAACAGGATTTGATAATTGAATCCCTAATTTGATGAGAATAGCTGCACCGCTCCGAGTATTGCCATTCAGGTGTTTTGCGAAAATTGGGCCACATCCGTTTATTTGAAGGTAATAAATTGTGTTTGCATTAATTGCACCATGGCCTGTATTTATTTATTTATTTTTTTTTTTTATCAAGTTAATTGAAATGAATTTTATATATTTCTTATATATTTGCTATATTCATTTTATTATTTATATTTTTTTTGACACTTTATATACAAAATTTGACCGCTGTTGAGACAGTTGCTGCCCCTGGGTAACAGAATGAACAAAATGAACTCGGCCAAGCTGTACTACATTTTTGTAAGCTCTTAAATATTTCAAATGTTATATATTATTATATTAATATATATTTATTTTCCCTTATATATTTTAAATATATATTTATATATTATTATTGTATATTAAAAATATTTATTTTTATTTGTTAAGTTTTTTAGGCTTCCCATATATCTTCATTTATTATTTATTCAAACTTTACTCTTTATTTACTACGCTTTTTTGTTTTATTTGTTTTTTTTTTTTTTTGTCCATTACAAGAACAAACCCAGCTTAATCTCTACACAACTTTTCCGGCCCATTAGAGCCCACTTTCTCCCAATTTACATCGACAATTTATTAAGGATAACTGCAGCTCCCCCTTCTGTCCACCGCACACCTTACACTTTTGCCGCTGGCCTATTGGAGATGAAAAATAAAAAGTTTCTTCTGACAAATTATATTTAAATGAGCTGCATTCGAAAAGTTGCGAGCGTTTGACCAAATTGACATGGCCAATGTCTTGGGCCCGACCAAAAAAAAAAAAAGATGACAGAAGTCGCCAAATTAAATATGCCAAAAGTCAAAGCAAATGCCAGTAAGAGAGATTCAAAAAGTTTACATTCGCCCAATTCTAAACTCTTTTTCAGCTCGCCAAGGGTACTTTTTGTTTGTTTGAGGGTTCCTTAGGTGAGGGGCTGCGCTATAGAGGGAAGCAAGAAAGAGAGAGAGATGCTTAATTTTGACATTTTACAGATTTGTTGCGTAAACGATTAAATGCCCGCTGGCTGTGCAGAGCGCTTAAATCTTTTCAGGCAAATGGACGGTGGGGATTGGGGAAAGGATGTTCGGTTTTTGAGGTTTTGTGTGCTGTTTTTCGAAATGGAATTAAATTCCATTTTCAGCTTTGGGCAAAAGTTGTTGTGCGCATTTTTATTTACAACTAGTTTCATGTGTGTGTGTAAAATGCAAAAGAGTTTAATTTGCAATTTGTCGCCCTCATTCAACGCTTAACTTTTCATCTCACACTCGGGCGCCGCTTGCGGTTCCATATGCAAATGCCGTCGGTTGAGAAAGCCATACCTTAACCAGCCCTCCCTCTCCCCCTTTAAGCCAGACTGTGCGTTAAAATGTAGAGAAAAGTTTCGCATTGAGGCGCCACTTGAGCTGGCTTCGGAGTTGCCGCTTGCCGTTCGCCGCAGTGCCAAGTGCGCAGTTTGTTAAATGCCTTTCAACGGCGTGGTTAGCCAAGCGCAGACCTTGAAATGCAACGCCCGGCTCCGGCCAAAGCAGGCCAAAAACTCTTAGCGCATGGAGCCCAGCAGTTGCCAACGGCCACTCGGGCAGCTAACCAGGCGCACAACTTTTCTGTGGGCAGCCGCACAACGCTTGCAACCAACAACAAAAGTCATTTTGTAGTTACTCCGGACATGTTGATTGCAAACAAAATGTTTTAATTGAATAACATACAACAACCACTTTTTTTTCTAACTTTTCTACAGCACTTTAAGCATTTAAATGCCAACATTGCGTATGCTTCATTTTCAGTTAGATGAGGCTTAAGGACATTTATTAGCTTTGAATTGGTTTTGATTTTTTTATGGACTTCTAAATTTCTGAGAATTTGTGTTTATATTTTTTATTCAGGCAACCGTGCGTATGCCTAATATACGCATATGTCAGCACGTACCATATATAATATAATCTTTAATATATAAGTTTGTTGTTGTTTCTACATTGCATAAGTTTGTTAAAGTTTTGATTACATTTTTAGTTTTTTGAAGGGCTAACCGTGCGTATACTTGATGAGTAGAAGCAACTTAGCATATTAAATCAAGTGTTTTTTAAAAAGTGGGCATAATAAAACTTCATTTTCTCTATTTTCTATATATGAATTAATCAACCTTTTATATTGTACGTTGTCGTTGTTCATGTGTTTTCTAAGTTACGCATTTAGGCAAGAGAACAAACGGAATTAATACAAAATTCTGGGCTGGCATATGAATATAAAGTTCTCCATTCCTATAATAAAATATACCAAAATATAAAGTCCTATACTTTATTTTAAAATTTACATACATATTTAATTGTTTTTTAAAAGTTACATTTTATGAAAGCTACAAAATGGAGAACAACAACTCCCGCTATATGTGCAATTAAATATTAATTGTAATCAAACAACTCGTATTTGTAATTCAACATTATTAATATGTAAGTACTTCACTCAAAATAAATGCACAACAATTGCAGAAAAGTTTCTCAGATACTTACGCATTCTTTAGCATTTATTTTAATTATTAAAACGTATTTAAAATACCAACAGGCTTTTGTCCGGGCAATTAAACGATTTAAATTAAATGAAGCAACAGACTGTTGGCCAAATTAAATGCTCATGTTTATGTTTTGATTATTATTATTGATGTTGTTGCAACTAACAAATATTCAATTTGATAATTTAGTTGTGGCCAGCAAAGGATTTGCATGCAAGCGAACTCCCAAGGGCTGGCGATCAATTAGGCTCGTAATTCGAATGCAATTTGCAATTTGTGCCAATGTTAAATCGAAAAATTTAATTAAAATTTTAGCACACAAATTTTTCAAATTGGGCTGCGTCTAATGAAATTGCTTTGAAATTTGCATTGATTGATGCCATTTTGTGATTTATTGTAGTTGAGACGAACTTGAGTTAAACAACAGGCGAATGTCCTGAGTTCAATTAGTCGCTGTGTCTTTGTGGGTGTGTATGTATATTTGTGAGTATGGGGGTGTGTGTGTGTGTGTGTGACAATGTCAAATGTCGTTCAAGCACACACACACACACGCACACTCAAACACTGACAATGTACATTTATTTTACTTGGTTTCATTTCGTATTTCTTTACATGCCGAACCACAATGATTGATGCGGACATGTTATCATCAAATAACTGTGACTCTTGTCAGATCTCGAGGGGGCTGCCAGAGGATTATCTACAGGGAGTGGGCGGAAGTATACCCATGTGCATAAGCCGACATATGTTCTGAGTGTGCGCGTGTGTGGGTTTGTGTCGTTTTGTGCTTGGTCAAAAACTCAATTTAAATTGTATTTATTTCCATTGTTTTGCGCAAGTTGAGCGCAGTTGCCATTTCTGATGTTGGTTACTGTCAGGAGCTCATTTATCTGGACTCAGAGCTCGGGGGTGACTAACTATCAGTCAAACCACCACAACAAAAACAACAACAACAACAACAATAGCAATAGCAACAGCAACAGAACAGATATGTATGAATACATATGAATTGGAGGACTAAAGAAACAAAATCAATCGACTTACACATATTTTCTATATTCTATAAGTATGGCCTCGATGAATATATGTGAAAAAGCTAGTCCACGTAACGAACCATGGATGAGGCAATAGTTTCAAGCGTGAGCCGAAAAGCCAGCAAATTTTCTAAGGTTTCCAGCTGTGAGTCTAATGAAGCTTGCAATTGGTTATGATATCTTAAGGCCATGAAATGTTTATCATATTAAAATTCAATTTTTGACCAATTGTGGTTTGATATATAATAATAAGCTTGCCTACAGGAACAAGGCCTCAATCGACACAAATGCAATCGAAGCTGCACTCATCGTCTTTTCAACTTAGCTAACTTAGCTTTAAGCACATCGGATATTTCAATTCCCTGTTCGCCACAGATCATTTAATTTTTAGTTGAACACACAAAAACAACTTGGATATACATAATTGAAAAGGAAACAAATGCTAACTAAATGTGAATCTAATTACCCAAAGACTTGAGGAACGGTCTATCATCGCTGGTCTCCTCGTCGTCGTTGCCATCCGAGTCGAATGCGTTGTCGGGAATATCGTAGAGACGTATCATGGGCTTGTTTGGATCCTTCATGATCAGATACTTGCCATCTGGCTGCTTAAGCACAATGTCAACTAGGCAACGCAGCACGCCCCAAGCATTATCCATATTCAGATTGATTTGAGTGGCAAATTCCTGTGGCTTGAACTGCTGCATGCCCAGGATGACATGACGCAGATGATCCTTGCCTGCGTAATGCGCTCTATATTTAGGCTATATCAGAGTAATATAATTGCATTAGTATAATTACGATTCACACGCGAGACATAGCCCAGCTTGAGCTGATCGGAACCGGCGAGCACCGCCTCCACGGTCCACTTGGCCAGCTTGCAGGCATTGTTGCGCAGCTCGGAGGCGAGAACAGCGCCGCGTTGGCTGTCCAGCTTCTGGCGCCACTCGACGCTGTTGGCCGCCTTCGAGTCCCACTCGTTGAGCGCCTTGATGGAGAGGAACTGCAACTCGCCGGCGGGCGATTTGATGACGCCGTTGTGTTTGCAGCGCGCTATTAGAACCACATCGTCGCCCAGTTGCCATTCCTTGTAGCGATAAGCAACGGAGGCGAGCTCCACGCCGGGCTCCTCGAAGGGATTGGGCTCATCGAACTTGTGCTTCGGCTCCTGTTCGCCAATCTTGAGTACCTGCTGACTGAAATTGTGATTGATCAAAGTGGCCTCCAAGGACAGGCTCTGCGGCGAATTGATGGAGCCTTCCTCATCCTGCGGCGGCTCCAGTGCCGTCTCATTGACCGTCAGCAAATCGAATTGGGCATTATCGCGCTTGTCCAGAAACACCTTGGTGCCCAGCTTCTCGATGACAATGTCCCAGGAGTAGTTGGAGCGTGTGCAACACATCAGCGTGGCAATTATATCATCTGTTGCGAAGACATTGCCCATGCTCTTCGACAGACGGCGTATGATAGGATCGTCTATAGTGCCCGGCACATTGATGATGCGATCGATCTTCTGCAGCGGCCGCTCGTTCTTTACATTAATGCGATCGCATTGCTTATCATAGTACTCCAGCGTACCGCAGGTGACCACATCCACACCGTCCTTAATATTGGGCAGCGACAGCTTGAGCAAGCGAGGAAAGTCAATCTCCTCTATGGAAACCCAGTCGGACCGAACCACCACAGAGCTTTCGCGCAGACGCACTGGCGCATTGCGCATAAAGCGGCGACCCATGTTGCCCCGTCGCATGTCCCGTCCCTTGCCATACTTGTTGCCGACCCCTGCTCCACCGGTACCTCCGGCACCACCCTGACCCCCACCTATGGCCGCATTGCCACGCACATTGCGACCGTGGACACGAACATTGTTACGCTGATTGGGACGATAGCGATTGCGTTGATAAGGCTTGAGCGCGCGCGGATTGCCGCCGTCGACCAGGTGAAAGGTGGCATCGTCGTCCTCATGGAAGTAAGCGTACTGGCTGTTGTTGCTGCCAAACGTCGAGGCATATTTGTTGGCGTACTTCTTCTCCTGCACGGGCATCATCCAATCGCTGATTTTGCCCAGGCGATCGCTCTTGCAGAACGGCTGATAGGGCACCTCCATGTCTGGCATATCGCAGGGTCCCCAGCCGAACTGATTGTATTCAATGTAGGGCTTGATGAAGGGCGCGTATTGCGACATGATTAATACTGTTTAACCAAAACACACTATTGAAATTCAGATCTGGAATTGAATTCCTGATCCTTTTACTAAAATTATTCAAATTCGAGCTAGATTTATTTATATACGTTTCTTGATTTTTGAGCGCTACGGAAATTGTGATACGTTTTCGGAGTGTGACAAGGTGGAAATGAATACTCAAAATTGATTCAAGTAGGGCGGCTACGTGATGCAAAAATAACTCTTAATCGAAAAAATATATAGTACAGGATATACTCATAAAAAAATATGGATGAAACCATGAAAATATTCCATATATTTTTTTTAAAGTTGAAATAATTTTAGCCTTAATTATTACTATTACTATTAGGTATTGTCAATGGGTATTTATCGATTGTTATGATTGATTGATTCAGTTAAGAGCATCACAAATCGAAAAAAATTTCTAAAAATTGCATAAAGAAAATGCAGAAAATATGAATTTCTTAATTTGAATTAATTTATTATATAAGTTTTGCTTATTATTTATAAGCTTTGCATTGCATATTTGTTCCAGGCTTATTTAAATATCTAAGTAGCCAAACCTTCTAGTATGTCAAAACAAAAAAACCTTAATTTTTTAACATAAATCAATAAATGAACTTTGACAAAAAAGATGGTTGATTGTCTGACGATCTATCGTTGGTGCATAAATACAATTATACTGTGTTTTTGTGCCATATTTATCTTCCTACGCATGTTAATGGCTATCATTTGCCAAGTCGGCGGAAACATTTACCGGTAAGTCGCATATTTAAGAACCATAAAACCAGGCTGAAAGCAAAGCAATCATGTTTCTCTCTGCTAGGTGACACCGAGTGCTAAGCTAAATACAGCTGAAACCTGGCACCTAGCGATGTATGGATAAGCAGAACCGGAACCTGTATTGAAACTTGGCACATAAAATCATATTTATATCTCTTATTAAATTAAATGCAATTCTCTATTGAAATATATACTTTTAATATAAATAATATATTCTAAAAATGTTGAGCATCAGAAAAGTATTTCTTGAGCTTTTGAATCGCCTCAATAACAATTGTAGTTTAATTGAGAAGCACATCAAATTAGTACACTTCATAGGTCTAACGACGTTGTCATGGGAAGTGTCTAGTGAAAATCTGATCCAGGGAAATGTACCCAAATCCCTTACGAACACCCAAAACCCGCACATTTATTATTATAACTTTAGTCCTTTGGCCATTGTGTGGCATTGAATATGAGAAAATGGGCAGCAGAGAAAATGCAGCACAATAGAAATGCGAGTACACGAATTCAAGCGCATATACTCGGATACGCATGTGAGTACTCGTGCTCATCTGAATGAATGCGAATGTGAATGTGGATGTGAGAGAAGAAAGAGGAGCTGGAGAGCATAAACAGGAGCAGGGAACATCCTGCATTATATGCTTGAATGCGGCACGTTTCAGTTACACAGAATGTTGGCTGCTCTCGAGTTGGAAAATCTGGCAACAATCTCGTTAAAAGTAAAGGCCAAATTATAGTAAAACTAACAGATGGTAAAGGTAGTCACATAAAGAGCTTGTTACATAACAATCTCAGTTGCCGGGGCAAGCGCAAACGGAAGCGGATATCAAAAAAAACGTCGAGCGTGTGAATGTCTCCCAGGGGGTGGCGTAGTGTTAGAAGGGAGGCGTTCACTGCATATATGCGAATGGACTTGGAATTCTGCTTCCTATTTTTTCGGCTTGGGGCTGGCTGCCACTCAGCTGGCTGCTAAGCTTTTGTCAGGCCGACAGTGTCATGTTGATGTGTTCATTGTGTGCCAGTGGCAGCTGCTGCTGCTTACAGGCGCCCAACCCAACCCCAGCCCCAACCCCAACCGTCAATCCCGAACCTCTTAATCCCACCCCTCGCCCTGACACCCTGAGCTACAGTTAACACACTTAAGCCACATACGCTCGGTTTGGCTGTGCGTGCAAGTTGGGTGGTTGAGTGGCTGCTCGCGTCTGTTCGTGTGGATTATAATTGCCATGCGGCTGTCAGTGAGTGCCTGCACCTCAAAATGCAACCGCTCTGCCAAGCCTCGCCCGCACGCAGCTGCGGCTCATGTTGCATATCATTTTTAATGCTAACCACATGCCACATTATGCAGCTGCATTGCCGCTGTGGTCGAGCTCCAGCTTCAGATCCTGCGCGGCTTGGTGGCGGCTATTGCTAGAGCTTCGGCTTTGCGGCCCTCCGCCTTCTGGAGAAAGTGTTGTTGCCGCCGCCACTGCTGCTGCTGCTGCTGCGGTTTACTAAAGGCACACGACGAAGAATAATGTTCACGCATAAGCAAGTACCTCTTCAGGAAGCGACAATCTGAGCACAAGTATCACTATCATTATAATATCCTGGGAAAGCTATACTCAAACTTTATAGAACGAGTTCAAAAGTGTATGCTATGTATATTTAAATAATATATTTAAATAATCAATGAGCAGCTATTATTTTAATATATATTATAAAATATCTCAAGAGCAAACGATTGGATTAAGACCAGACTCAAGCTAACATTTATATCGTAGCACACCATTCCCCATTTGGCTATTTAACTATAGGGTATATGCGTAGCAGCAGCAAAGTGAAAAACCGCTTGCATACTTTGCGGCGCTCGCAGGCGATAAGCGACGCTTGTTGCTATTGTTATTTTTGCTGCTGCTGCCGCTGCTATTGTTGCTATTGTTGTTGTTGTTGTTGCATTGGCGCGGCTGCTGTTACCGCGTCGGCTGCTTTTGTTGCATAAAAATTAATATTTATGCGAGGCAACTTGTGCAAAGCACTGCAAATGCCATTGTTTTCATCTGCACAACCCCCGACCAACCCCCCTGCCCTCCTCTTCGAAAGCCGCCGCGTCGGCTACACGCGTGGCAAGGACGTTCCGGATGGCCGCAACTGCATTCTCAGCTCGTCAAGCGCAACGCAACGCAACGCCAGCTGACAAGACATACATATTTGTATGATGGCATTCAATTACCTGCTTCAAGCCACCCCACCCTCACCTCTCCACCCCCCTTCAATCCATACTTAGGCAGATGAAAATAACAGTGCTCACACCTCGTCAGAAAGCGAAAAGCCTCCATTTACCAGACTCTACGCTCCGCTGGCCCACTCACCACAGCCTGTCGTAATGGCGCTTAAATTGCGTATAAAAATGCACGACAAGATGCAAATGTAATTAATAGCATATTAAATGGACCGACCATTAATAAAACATGATTGATTTATGCGGGTAATTAAAGCTGAAGTGCTGACAGGTGCACGACTAGACCATACCCTGCAGAAAATAAAAAAAAGTTTGTACTTGACAAACTAAATTTTAAATTGGCATTGGGTCAATTAAGCGAACAAAAAATGGTTAAGCAAGAGAATTACGAATATGTTTAGTTAGTCGAATAGGCAATACCCTGCAATAGGGTATGAAATAAAGGAAAATAAAATGCATAGGCTAAGAGCGTCAAACATAAATGGAGAAGAATAGTAAAAAGGATTCAAATTTAAAATTGTGTGAAAGTTATGCATGCAGATAAAAGAGGCCAAGTCCAATATATATTTACTGTATATATTAAAATTTATCTGATTAAAGTAGTAGTAGAAGTTAACTATAAAAACCAAAATATATAATTATTCTAATAAGTCTGCTTTAAGAATTAGAAACGTTTTGTTTCGAAAACTATTTAAAACTTTGTATTTCCAATCAGGTTAGGGTTGGTTACAGTATGTTCCAGAAATTCAAATTCAATTCGAAAGCAGGTGCTTCTACAAATTTTAGATTTTTGCACTTTGTTGTTAAAGAAATGCAAGCAAGCTGTTTACTACCGATGAGAAGTGACGTTTAGTTTGGGCACAGGCTATGCGTCGTCCTGTGAGCTGGATCATCATAAGCAAGCAACTCTCAAACCAATTAGGGCAAACAGATACAGCTATAGGTTGTCGTGCCAGCTGGACCCTTAACTGCCTGAAAGTGGGCAATATCATCGAAAGAAGGGACTGCCGTTGTCCTCGAACTATTAGGAGATACTCAAAGAGGAAGATGGAGTTGCCAGAGGGTATTCTAATTGGTTTCGGTAATCCGCTCCTGGACATAACCAGCATTGTGGAGGACACAATGCTGCTCGAGAAATACGATCTGAAGCCCAATGCGGCCATCATTGCCGAGGAGAAGCACTTGCCGCTTTTCGAGGAGCTGACCAATCAGGAGAATGTGCACTATTCGGCGGGAGGTGCCTGCCAGAATTCGATGCGTGTCTTTCAGTGGATAGTGGGCACACCCTTTCGAGCCCTGTTTTTTGGGGCCGTGGGCCGCGATAAATTTGGGGATACAATTGCCAAGCGGGCGCTATTCGATGGCGTCCAGACGCATTATCAGGTCAAGGACGAGGCATCAACCGGCACCTGTGCGGTTATCATATCGGGTCAAAATCGTTCCCTGGTCGCAAACTTAGGCGCCGCGGCTTTGTTCAGTGAGGATTGGCTAGACATTGAGGAGAACAAGTGTCTGTTTGAGCGTGCCCAGTATTTCTATGCGACCGGCTTCATTGTCGCCGTAAACTCACCCAGCGTACTCCGCATAGCGAAGCTTTCCAGCGAAACTAATCGCTGTTTTGTGCTCAATTTCAGCGCTGTCTTCGTGCTGCAAACGCACAAACAGGAAATAGACGCAATTCTGCCATACACCAATATGATTATTGGCAACAAGCAGGAGGCCATAGCCTTTGCCGACACACATGAATGGGACACCACGGACATCTTTGAAATCGGTAGAAAGCTGCAGAGCCTGCCCAATGAAAATAATCGGCCGCGCATTGTCATGATCACCGATGCCGTCTGCCCGGTACTCTGCTTCCAGGAGAACGATAAGGTGCTCGAGTACCCGGTGCCTAAGGTCGACAAGAAAATAATCGTGGACACAAACGGCTGCGGCGACGCCTTTGTCGGCGGCTTCCTTTCGCAGCTAGTCCAACACATGCCCCTTGACTACTGCATCCGCACAGGCATCTTTGCCTCGCAGCAGGTCCTGCGCATAGTCGGCATCCAAATCGACAAACTGCCCAAGTTTAGGGAGAGTTGCATTTAAGAGGCACATGCTCATTTTCAACCAAATTCAAGGGTATATTTGTATCTATTTTATAAATGGGAGCACCAAAAATTGAAGTTGATTTATTTATTATTTTATTTTATTTATTTATAAAAGGAAGAAACATTTTACTTAGACATCTCGAAGAAAGAATACCCTCCCTTGCGTACCCTTATACAGATGTGTGAGCTGAATTTGACCATAATATTTTACAAAACATGACTATTTCTCTACACATAAACTCAACCTAGAGACTTGTAGTTCAATATTGTTAGATACGACTAAAGATATATAAGGGGAAGAGGGAAAGTTATATGGGCCAAACCAAGATCAGATATCTGATAAACGATTAGGTATTTCATAAAAAGTCTTAGACAGATCATTCCCATATAATATATGGATCTGTTCCAACCGGATCCGAGATGGACAGACGGCTATATGAACTCGGCTGTAGATTTTGAATAAGAATATATAAACAATAAAGGGTCGCAGGTGCCTTTTTCAAATTGATTTAAATCTTGTTAAGTCCCACTCGAATTCTGGAACTTGTCTTTAAGCTTAAGATCTTTTTATCAAAATATTTCGTAATTTTGTAAAATATATTTTATTTTTTAATACATTTAAATAGATTGCAACCTGCCTTAATATTATATGTAAATCATGGTAAAAATAATTTCTGATTTTAATGTTAATTAATTTTTAATGCAAATCTCTGCATAAGCCCACGTTACAATTTAATAAAAAAAAAAATAATTTCTGCGAAATTAACAACCATATTTATTCATAATAAACGAAATGCCTTGATTTCCTGCAACTTTTAGGGCACATAAATGTGCCTTTAGCCTTGGTGCAAGGCAGCGTTTCGTTGTTATATGTATGTATATATATATATATATATATATGTATATATATATATATATATATGTGAAAACAAAGGGAATGTTGAAGGGGTGGTGGGGCTGGGGGAGTGTGGGTATTGAGCATGTATGGTCCACTGAGCAGAGCGCAGTAAAAAGAAGTGGAGTAAAAATATGCGTTTCATTTTTTGTAGCACCAATGTACATTTTACCACCCCCACCACAAGCTACCCACCCGCCCCCCTCACGACACCCCGTACCACGTTACTTGTCGCGCTTTGTCTTCTTGCAGCCACACAATCCAAGTGCCAGCTGTTGACTTTGGCCTGGACAAAATATTACGAGTCGCAACTGAAGCTGAGGCTGGAGCTGTGTTGCCTGTGTTGGCGCACGTGACCGTTGCTAGCTGGCAGCGGGGCGTGGCGTAGGAGGCGACTGTCGCCCACTGATTAAAACGATGCGTCCAGCGTTCGCATGACAGCGATTTTTTCTCGTTAAATCCTTAAACGTAGCTTCGTTTTTTAACACTTGCCAGCTTGTAACCTACCACCCTCTCCCACCCTCTCTCACTCTCTCACTCTCTGGCTTTCTCGCTTTCTTCGCCTGCCCACTTTGATTTCTTGCTAGCAGCTAGCAGCTCCAGCGCCAGCTCAAGCTTCATGCTATAATTTATGCATATATCCATTGTGATTTATGTCTTGATGCGCGCTTTTCTTCTTCTACTGTAGCAGCATTGTGTGCTCAATGGCTTAGCCATTTCTTGCCGCATCCTTCCACTTGGCCAGGACACACAATTAGCCGGGAAACTGAGCAGCGGGACAATAGATATGCCTAAGCCACAATCAAACAATGCAGCGTCAAGTCACAAGTGTCATGTGCTGACCCACCAGCCCGCACTTTCGCCCCACATTCTAGGGTTACACACACACACACACACACATAATCACACACACATGCACACAGCTTTGCAGTGGGCAACTGCAAAAGTTTCTTGTGGCAAACAAATTTAAATAAAACTTTATTTGAACCAAGTGGCTGAAAACTTTTCAGATTTGTCATATGCACATCTTCAAGCTAATATTCCTTCACACTTAGATGACATCCAACAAGTCGCTCGGAGTTATGTGGAACAAAGACAAAGATTCTTCATGCCATACTTTAGCAAATGCTTGGCAGCATTTTCTGACAACTTCTGCTAGAGGGCTTGCATAAAGCATCAAATTTTATACATTTTTCTTATGTATGTATATCAAAATGTCTGTTGGCCAATTCAACCACCAAGTAGGGGAAAATTGTAGTTAAAGTTTGTCTCAAAAATATAAAAATCAACGAAATCATATAATTGCACTTCGTAAACATAACGTAGTGTGCCTGTGTGACCGAGTTAGGTGGTTTAAACTCAAAAACGAGAAGTCGTCGGTTCAATTTCAGCAACTATTTAAGATTTTGACCTTATATTTATTTAGTTTGTTCTTATGCACAAAGTAAAAACAAATAAAATGTAGTTCTTTATATATAGGTTTTCCTTTTCAAAAGACTTTAAAATACATTAAAAACAGACAAGACATTGTTTACAATTTTTAAGTCATTCAAGGCATTCACAAGGCATTTTTTAAATGCTTCAACAATTACTTAAAATTTACGCATGATAAGAGTTCCTAGAATGCAATTACTTAGGCAGGCCTGTGCCCAAGGCAAATTTCTGCCACTAAGTGGACCCCTAATACGATTAAGTTCAATGGCAGACAAAAATGCAAAAGACAAGCAGGAAAAATAAAACAGGCCAAAGGCGAGGCAAAATCATGGGTCGCTGGCAAATTACCAGGGGACCTTTGACCTGAGCCCCGCTCAAAAAAATGCACAAGAGCAAAGGCAAAATCAAAGTGTATGATAAAACGTGGAACTAAACAGTTAAAGCGAACAGAGTTGAGATGCAAGACCAACACAGACAGCAAATAGTTGCATTGAGGTTTGGCTCATTTAGATTACTCCTACGCACTGGCGACCTCAGCAGCGGCAACGACTTTGACTTTGACGGTGACAGTTTTCAAATACTGCTTGTAACTTTGCTGCAACGAAAACAGCTAAACATAAACACAACAACAATTGGCAGTAAGTGTGTGTGTGTGCTTGCTTTTGTATGGAACGGCATAAGTTTTCTTTTTACTTTGTGTGCAGCGCTCTTGGCCCGGCGCAGACACCCACTTAGCCCCCTGGCAAAGCCGTCTATTCCCCACAGATGTCGCCTGCCATTAACCCAATGCAGGCAGTGCGTCGCTTATAGAGTCGTTCGGTATTCAGTCAAGTTCGCAACAGATCCTGGCCGGCATCGTAAAGACCTCAGACGCGTTTTGTCCTTGGCTTCCGTTGCTGTTGCCTGTCTGAAGTGCTGATTGTCTGAGACATTGCTGGAGGCTAACATTGAATCAGCACTTCCATTCCGGCTTTAGCTGCTTTAGCTGTGATTGTGTGTGTTTGTAGGTTATTTAAAATGATCGAATATATCCGACATAATGGCAAATCATGTTTCCATTGTTTTTTCATTGCTGGTAATTTGTTAGTCACTCGACACTGATGACACCAAGGATTCGAAACATGTATGTGAGCATCCATGACATTAAAAAGGATCTGCCACAAAGGATCTGCCGCTGACAGACGCTATAAGATTATATTAATTTAATTCGATTGCCAAATGTGATACGTGTATCAAGTACTTGAACTTCATTGCTTCAGTTATAGCATTGTTAAATTGGTTTCATTTATAACAATGGATATCCTCAAAAATGTTGTGTGCCAGTGATAATTCACCTAATTGATGTGCGAGTGGGGCGTGTGCTAAATATTTGATATTAACTTTGAATAAACTTCAGTAACTAACTGGCAGCGCTCTATTAAAGTAGTCCAGATTATATTTCTTAAGATATAAGAAATGAGATTCCGTTTAAATCGTTTAAGCTAATCTAGTTATTCTATTAGGGAAATTAAGAAACTTATATATAATCAAATATATTTAATAAAAAATATATAATATATGCTACAGATTTTTGTTGAATTTTGGCAAAACCGAATACGCACAAAATATTTTATAGATTTTTTTCGAAGGATCAAATCGATAAGCAGTTAATATACACACCCAAAAAAGTAAATATACAATTTGCATTTATGTAAATGCATGTTACATAAGAGAAAACAACTATAAAATACCAAATCTGTTAAAGCTTAACTTTAATTGTTCTCCGTGAATTTTCGTACAGCTCTTCTTGTCTTTAACTA
The DNA here is from genome assembly GCF_030788295.1 of Drosophila virilis. Taxonomy (NCBI): domain Eukaryota; kingdom Metazoa; phylum Arthropoda; class Insecta; order Diptera; family Drosophilidae; genus Drosophila; species Drosophila virilis. Next base: position 33,294,536 of record NC_091544.1, read on the forward strand.
TAAATTATTTATTTACTTATGGGCGACACAAAGAGAGTTTCGTCACAACAAAAGAAAAACTTTTCCATAAGCAATCTAGTGCGATAATTTGCAGCAATAATATGTTTTATGGATATTTTTGTGCCAGTTCTTCTTCATGTCTGCGCCAATAAAAAGCAAACGAAACTGACAGCAATAAAAAAGAAAGAAAATAAACAAATGTAAAGAAAATATTACGCTACTGGAAGAGCGGTTGCGGGTTGGGTTTTATTTTCGAAAACTTTGTGCAACTCCATTTTGTTTATATTTTGATTGTCAGACAAGAATAAAAATTCGATGTCAGACGATAGACACAAAGCACCAAATACAAAATAAAATCCGTTTGCTTCACTGACTACAATAAGTAAGGCAAATGAAAATGGGAATAAAAATGTCAACGATATCAAAATTTGTAGCGATTGTAAATAAGATAAACATAATAAATATATCTATACACATATAATATGTAGCTAAAGAGACATTTTGAGCTGCAGCTGCAGCGATAAGCATGACTCGAATGCTACGGATTGCAAATTGCGCATACGCCATTCAAGTGTTGCTCCATTTGGTGCTTTACCGCTGCTGTTGCTGCTTTTGTTGAGCCACTTGACGCTAATGGACTTTAAAGTGTGTTCTCAAGCGTTCAATACCAGATTTTCAACAGACAGTTGCTAAATTTAAAGTGCTCCGCACATTGTTGTCACACATTGCGCATACGCCCCATTGCCTCGGCAGCTGCCAAAACTCCCCTGATAGTCATATTAAGAAAGGCAAAATCGCTTGCAAATGTATATACCAACACATAATTTGCTGTGCAAATAATAAAATGTCCTAATTCGGTATACGCCAAATCAGGCATACACACACACTGTGGCTGTGGCACAACAAAATTACACACAGTTCTGCTCAGCTGGTACTTTGTTAGTTTTTTCCAATTTTGCAAATGGCTTTTATCGCCACACGCAAAGACCAATGCTCCCTGTGTATCTGTGTGTGTGTTAATTAGGAATATCAACAGCTCTTAAATATGCTACCGATTATCAGAACAAAGTTTTCTTGTCTAAGGCTTGAGGTCAGCTTATGCGCTGGTTTTTGCTCTCAGCTCATTGTTTCAACTCTCAGAACAATCGTTTGGCTTTTATTTTTCGTCTGGCCAGTTACTTAATTTGAGTGGGGATAAATAATTGGATAACATTTATAATTTATAATAAAAATTCTAGCTCTTCAGACAAGATTCTAGAACACAATTTAAGCATTGACGAATCGATTCCCAAATACTTGTAGGCAAATCAAGCTATTCAATTCATTTTAATAAAACAATTTAAAATATAACAGTTGAGTAACACATTAATATAATTATTATATTTCCGCAGAATTGTATAACAGTCAAGTATAATATTTTAATAGGAGAATATGAGAATATATTAGAACAATAAAGGAAAAAATCTATCGTGTCGCTGAATAGTGTAACAATTTAGGTATGACAGTTAAGCTTTTCAATATAGTAAAACCAAAGAATCAAGCTGCATAGTAGCATTTTGTTGTATGGCGTTACTCATCTTAGAGTTTATATTGTCTTTGGTAAAACAATCTAGCATAGGTACAAATTTCAACAGCCAGGAGAAGTAATAGATTGGTATAACAGTCAAGTATAACAGTATTATAACATTATATTATATTAAAAGCCAAGAATAGTAATAAGGTGTCACAACATGGTATAACAAATACATATATAACAGTGTATATAACAAGTAAATGCAGCAATCAAGGAAACAGTGTAGCCTAACTGCAGAGCAAAACAGCTTTGACTAGGATAGTTCAAGTATAACAGTCTAGGCAAGTCTATTTTAAAAGTAATCAAAAATTAGAACACAGGAAGGCATTTAACTGAAGTTCTCCCTACTTCAGACTTAATGCACCTCTTTTTAAGCCAAAATTTAAATAATTTAACAACAACTCTCAACGAACGAGTGGCCCATTTAAGCTCCATCCGAAAAGAACTGCAAGTTCCCGGTTCCAGTTCCAGTTTCCTTAGCCCAGTCATAAGTATCAAAAACACATTTGCGCGCATTACACGATGAGAAGGAAATGGGTGTGTAAGTGTGTGAAAGAGGGGGAAATGAAATGAAAAAAAAGAAAGAAAGGAAAATGGCAGCAAAAGAAAACCAAATGCGCATTTAGCAGAAATGAGCTGCGTTTTCCGAAAATTAACTTTCAACAACATGTGTTGAAATGCATTTATCTTCCGGACTCATAACGACCATGCCCCTTCCTACCCCATGTCTCAACCGGACACTAAAACTTCGTTTAACAACTGCAAAAAAGGTGGAAATTAATTTTTGCCTAGGGCGGGGCCAAGCGGCGAGGAATTGCTGCTAGGAAAACCTGCCAAATTGTGCTAAATGAGCGCCAGTTGAAATTAAAAAACGAAATGGGCACACAAGAGCGCACGGCAAGGCGGCAGGGGACTAAGGGGACGCAAAGCAAGACGCAGCCGAGCTACCGTCGCGTAGTTGGAGCAACTGCCTGCAGCAAGTAGCTTCGCATTATGATTGCATCATTTGGGGCTAATTTGCATTTAAATACTTGGGCTCTGTTATTGTTCGAGTGCAGCATGGAAACTTTGCCACCACTTTCTGTGTTGCAACTGCTGCAAAGAAGCCAGCGGCGCAGCGTGCCAGGGTGCCGCCTGACTTGGCGCAAAAGTTATGCCGAGTCAAGGATATCATGAGATTGTCGTGCACTCGTGCCGGCCAACTTCAGCTTCAGTTAATGCGTTTGAATAATGAATGCAGGACTACTTTTAGCCGGCGTGCACCTTGCTAGCAAGCCTCCCCCCCCCCTCGACCATTTCCATCACCCCGCCTCCTTGCAGATAACAATGTACAAACTGGCGCCATCGCGCGGACATTATTTAGGGGGCCGTCCGGAGCAGAGCTTGGGACTTGCAACTGGCGGCCATCTGGCAGCAAAAACGCGTTAAGATTTATTGAATGCCAGATGAGCTATTTTTTCTTCATTTTCTGATACCCTGTACCCATGGTATGAATGAAGGGCATACTGCAGTTATTGCAGGCATTACATATGCCGGCGGAAGACGTATGTTCAAGCAATGTCGCCTGTCTTTAAATTCCAAAGTATCCTGAAATTATCTCAATGCACAGCTTACTTTAAACTATCGATAACTTGCACCCGTTTTAAATAATTAATTTGTTTTGATTGCAAGCCACGGTTTATTTTATCGGAGATTATAAGGAGTATTTATATGATAGTTTATGAGTACCTCTGGATGCCATATTTAATTGCTCAGATGGTGAAAGTGTGTGTGACCCGGAATATTTATAAGAACAACTCAGAGGAACGGACTGTGCACAAGGTATCTCCCAGTTGGATATTCGTATATAAAGCACTCTTAGTTGATCTTTTTTTTTTGTGCTCTGGCGCTGAGGAAACTCTTTGGCGTTGAAGACCTCCCCCGTCAGCCCTTCGTAGCAGCACCCCTCCCGGCAACCCCTGTTGCCCCACAAGCATTGCACTTTTAATAACTTGCATAAAAGTTTTATGTCTCTCGCTGCATGTTCGGGAAAAACTTTGCGTGTGTTTGGCACTTGAAAAGTTTGGAGCGAGCCCGCGAGCACTGTTTACCGCGTCGCGTTTGGGGAGTATGCAAAACAAAATCGCTGGAAAAATAATCGCATCAAGTATTTAAACTGACATTAAAAATATTGAAAAACTCGATAAATACTTGTTAAGTCTGGCTGCGGGCAATGTTACCTCCAGCTTTCTCTCTCTCCCTGTGTTTGAGCTGCTGCTGCTGATTATCTGTAAGGTGTACAATGGAGTCGCGTACAGCGCGGCGTACACGTGTTTATGTGTTTTTTTTTAAACAGACTTTAAATAGATTTGCAACTCCTTAACAGCTCGCAACGCGGAATGTTTTAATAGTTCAGCTGTAGTAAAAGCGTAAATTAGCGAAGAAATAAAATTGTTGTAATGACAGTACTCAATGGGAAAGCAATACAAAACGCGTTCGACTATAGATGTTACAGAATATATTGATCAATGCTGGATCAAGAGCAAATCTAAAGAATAGAGAGTGCACTTACAAGACTAGAAATCTAGATATATTAATTTGTATCAAGTAAAGACCGTTGGCGTTGAGTATCTTAACAAGCCCATTTGTTTCAAAGTATGCGAAGAAAAGCATATGTACTACAAACACAAGTATATATACCAAATTTCAAGAAGACAGCTGCCCAACTAACAGAGTTCACATAGTCAGATTAGACTGTATCTACTTGGATTGTAGCCATTTGAAAGAAAGATTTAATATTTGATAATTAAACAATTATGCGCTTCACAAATTATGCGCACTGCATAAATGAAATCAATTCACTGAAATCGTATCAAAAATAAATTACATTTACTTTCCAAATGGAGTAAATAATCTTCCCGTTCAGTGCACACAAACTCTCCGATACTCGCAGTTCTTTTTTCAGGAGCTTTTCAGTGTCACCGCTTGTGACTGCACTTCAATGTCTGATGTCAGGTGCTTAAAGGGTGCTTAAAAATGCATTTTGGTTCGCTGTCAGTACTCGTATATTTAACTGTAACCTGTATCAGACAAATTCAATTCAGTTCCATTTCATTCTATTCATTTTAATTAATTGAATTCAGTACTCCAATTACTTTTGGTAGCCGAGGAAAGTGCGAGGAAAAGTCATTTATATATATTTGTAAATGTGTACGTGTAGGTGCTCTACCCACACCTGCACCCACACCTGCACCCGCACCGCCCCCGTTACCCCTCGCTGACATGCAACAGGAGAAATTGATATGCCGAATTTGGGGTAAATGTTTTACACTTCAACAGCAAGCTAATGGAAAGCTGTGGGTTTTTGGAGGATTTACCTGGGCAGCTGCCCACATTAGCTTCACAATCAGCGTCCCCCCTCAGGCAATTGATTTGCCAATTTAGTAAACCAACGGAAATATACACGAAACGATGCGGTTCAGTGGGTCATGCAATTACACATCGATTGAGACGAACAATACGAGGTATAGTCAAATGTACTGACGGATTTGATTGAAGGCCGGATGAATGAACGGATGCATTGTCTATCACTAATGTAACAAGGAACTCAATTAAATTTAGCATCTGATCCATGACCCAATTATAGGAAATTATAGACAAAAGCTATTAGTATAAACTTTAATTGCCAGGAAGCGTACGTAAAAATAGATTAATGGGGACCTTTTTCGAAAAATAGTTTTGACAATAAAAACATAAGATAAGATGCACTTTAATAATATTTTTCCATAATTAAAGTTAATCCCACAATAAGCTCTTCGGCCAGGTCAAGAATGTCCATGAACTAAACTAGATTTTTATATCAAACAAGACAAAAACTAAGGAACTTTTCCATAATTTACTAGGTCACTAGAACTCACATAAGAAATAATTTAATAAATTTATAAAAAAAAAAAATCCAATAAATTTTCCAGTATTTAGATCGCACCCCATATTATGAATTTATCTTTTTATATATTAAATAAAATTTTATTAAAATATATAAAACATATAAGTATAACTATTCTATACCTCTTCGTAGAGTCGAGCTCTAATCAAAGTGGCTTCTTTCTACTTTTATAAAATAATATCTCTAACTACAGACAGTTATCGTTGCACGGAAAACATTTGCCACTCGCACTCTTATCTACGAGTTCCTAAGTAATTAATGTCTTTGGAGACCCTCTTTACTAATTTTTTGTTCTCTTCTTCTACTAAAAATATTTGATCTAAACTGTGCACGCTCAGTGGCAAGGGACTGGTCTTGTACCCAGGGGTCGTGAGCCCAAGGTAGAAGTGGGAACCCCAATTTGTAATAGTGATACAAACGTGTAGATATCTGAGAAACAATTTTATACTTCAATCAATTTTTCAAATATTATGCTTTTAAAATATTGTGTTCAAAAATTAAAAGAAAGAAAATCCACGAATGGTAGAGAACTGGAACTAATATTTCTGATCGAGATAGATAAAACGCTAACATAGTTGGAAAAGAGAAAAGCTCATCTCAGGAATCTTTTTAATCAATATTTGGACATATCAAGTCAATATATTATAAACATCCTCGTTTAAATATTTGACTTTAAGTGGAATTTCTGCAGAAATCAGAATCTAAGGACAGAGCTGTGATGCCTTTGGTGGGACATGACAAGTCAATTGACAGACAACAACAATTTGATGCTGTTGAAAATGCGCTTAAGGCGATGCAATCGAGAGGATGCAATAATTTGTAATGTCGAATGCCGAATGCTGTTGTTGTCCGCCCACTATTAAACCAGCAGAACCCGCAGCACCACGGCACCACAGCACCACATGCAGAGCTCCAAGCTGACAAGAAGCATGTAGCATCCTTTGTGGCACACAGACACAGAGACAACCGCATCCTGCTGCCATATAGCACAGAGCAAAAGGTCCTTTCATGACGTCCATATTCACAGTTCATAAAATTGAACCACTGGGCGGGGCGAGGCGAAGCGGTTGCGACGGCGGCTCAGCAAATCGAAATAAAAATTTATGTGCACATGTTTGAATTTATTGCCCATCTTTGGCCAAAGAAGCGACTGCCTGGATATGGGCGCACATATGTATGGCTATGCGATAGCAGGACTCGCTACCGTAAACGGGACTCCGGGGTTTGCGTGTGTAAATGTTATTCAATCAAATGTGAAATCATATGAACGATTGCGTTCCACTCATAAACATTTTATTTACCTTTAATTTCGTGCGAAGCGTCCTTTTGTGATGCGCCCGTGATTTAATGTGATTTAGCCTGCGACCCAAACTCCCCAACCCACCAACCCCTCGAACTCCTCCAACTTAACATGTGTCAGAATTATGGGGCAGCTCTCCCTCGCTACCTCTCAACCCCCCCCCCCCCCCCCCCCCCCCACACACCCCTCCATGAAGCAATTGTTGAATTAAACGCGCGCGATTTTTACGACTAAATAAGATGCTATTACGTTCCTGCGCCCTCCCTTGCAAGCGGCATTTGAATGAGCATCCCTTCTCCGGTTTATTTGACTCAAAATGCCAATTTCTGTTTACCCAGCATCGAATTGTATGAATGGCGCACACATGAACTTGAAAGTCGTTAGTCATAAATAAACACAACAAAAAATTTCTGTTCGGCTCCTGATTTATGGAACTTTATATATATATATATTTTTTATATACGAAATGTTCGGCAAATCACGAGTCGCAATTGTTTTATCGGGCACTTTATTTGTTTAGTATTTTAGGCAGTTCATATTTAATCTATTTATTTATGTTAGGCGTTTGGAAAGGGCAAGTAATTCATATTTTTATTTTGTTTGAAATTCATTGTGGATTGAAGTAATAAGGGGTTTCTTCTCTGCATAAAAGAATGTGTGCGACTTTACTCGCATATTTTATTTATTGATTACAAGGTATGAACATATTTTGTATGATTAAGCAATTCTCCAGACTTGTTTCTAGTAAGTAGTTTTTGGGAACTGAGAGCTGATCCAGTTTATCGATTATATATATTTTCTTAGGGTGATGAGACTGCCACAAATGTATTCCTTATAGAGATTTGTTTAAAATTATTGTCAGCAAAAAAATTATTGCCATATATCTTAAGCTGTTACCTTGATATTAATATAATAACAATTAAGAGGTTCTAGTCGGGAGCTCCCGACTAGGGGATACGCTGAACCCTCTTCTCCCAACATCAAATGCATATATATTCTATTTTAAAAGCTATATGTTAAGTTTGGTGACTCTAGCTCTTATTATTTATCAAAATTGCTCAAAAAACAGGATATCGATATCGAGTTTTATCGATTGCTTGGAAACGGAGTAAGTTATCGATTATCGGAAATAAGCTCGTGGGAACTAAAATTTCAAGTCTCTAGCTCTTATAGGTTCTGAGATCCTTGCTTTCATACATACGGACGGACGGACGGACAGACAGACGGACATGGCTAGATGCTGATCAAGAATATATATACTTTATGGGGTCGGAGATGCTTCCTTCTGCCTGTTACATACATTTGGATTTTGCACAAATACAATATACCCTTATACCCATTTTTAATGGGTTCAGAGTATAAAAATAGTATAAAGTAATAGAAAAATAATAATAACATGGATATAAGTAATGTTAAAAGCAATGATAATATATTTGAATAATAGAATTTTTAATACCAAAAGGAACTGTCTAAATAATAATTAATATTTAAAAAAAAGGCTGAATAATAAATAATAATTTATATCAAATAAAGAAACAAAATTATTTTTATCTCTATATGTATAAAACTGATTGTCCTGACTGACTGGTGATCAACGCACAGCCCAAACCGTAAGCACAGCCAAACCTTATGTGATGAAGATGCGCGTTAAGACGGGAAAAAACGTTTGTGTGAAACTTTTTTTATTTACCCTCCGATCGGCCTCAAGCGAAATTTCAAAGTTCTTTGTTCAAATTCATTTGAGAGGTATTTCGCACTTTTCGGTAAATTTATCACTTCTTGGTGGAAATTTGTGTCAAAGATTTGGTAGATGACGTTTCGCGCTTAAATTCATTTCCAAGGATCCATAAGAAAAATCATTTGAGACTTGTTTTACATTTTTGCAGAATAAAATCATGCTCCGTAAAAAATGCAATTCAAATATTTTTTTCATGTTTTAATTTTTTTTCCAATTTGCTTAAAAATATTTTTAAAGCTTTACATACAAACTAAATGAGTACGTGTTTTAACGATTTGGAAAATTTCAACCGCAACAGTGGTAAATTGGCGGAAAATGTGTGTATGAAAGTGCTTTTTTTCAAAGCTTTTTAAAAACATTTATTTTACGAATGCCACGGGCAATTCCGGGCTATACCCGCTTGTATATTTATATTATTCGACTTTAATCTTTAATATTAAATATAATTGGGAGATAATATAGAGGTATTGCAGCTGATGCGAAATATATTCACTCGCATTTATAAATGTTCATTCAGAAATCATTCACAATTATATTCGGCTTAACCAAATAGTTTAACGCATAAGTACACACAGAAATCGTACTTATGTAGTATATAATGTTCCATTAGAGCTATTGAAAGCTCGGCTCTTGGCTGTCAGATGAAAAGCCATGGCATATCCTTTGAATTTTCATTACAGTCAAGTTTCTGCCATGGAATAATCTGGCAATTCAATGATGCAATTGAATAGTTTTGGTTTCGCTTTTCTTTTTCCTCACTTTTTCCATGATTCCTTTTTTCCACGTTCTGGATTTTACATTTTTTTTCTCTGTTAATTTTGCGGCTGTCGAAAAAGTTGTTGGAGCGCACCTTTATTTAAATGCCTCAGCCAAAAGTTTTCTTAAGATATTTGCAAACATCTGTTTCCTGGTTGCCTGCACCCGCCCTTCGCCTTCCCCCTTTGCTTTTCCCTTCGCCTTTCAGTCTAGTTCATCGGCAGAGGTAAAAATCAAGCTGCAGCTTGGGCAACATGGAGCAAGTGCAGCACCAGCAGCTGCCAGCAAAATCGCTGATGATGAAGTTCCAATGCGGTCTCTCCAACGGCTTAGCACAGCGACAATTCTCAGACATTCATTTGACAAGTTAGCCGTCTTAAAATACCCTATATTTGTGGGGTATATCCGGTGGGGACATAGAGTTTTGAGATTACCAAAAAATTATTGTCGAGAGTTTATTTAAAATATGCCCTTTGTTTACTTAAAGAACAAAATTAGAAAAAACTTGCAATTTGCTTAATATGATTTAAAATGAGGTTTAAAAAATTAACTATTTTCTATATATATACGCAGTCTTCCTTTAACACATTTTCTCTGCATCCACATGTAGGGTATCTTTACAGTCGACAACCGTAGTGTTAGCTCACTTATGCATAATCATTTCCTTACGGCATGAATATAAAATGTTCTATTCAGTTGGCTGCTACTGTTGTTACGTTTATTTTATCCACAGTTTTTTCTTAAACTTTCTTACCGTGATTTTGTCACAGTGTACCGCGACACAGCCTTCATTCCGTGCCGCTTCCTGTGCTGCGCGCACTTTTATATTAGCTAACTAGCCGGGGCGGGGCTATAGTGTATTTTATTCTGTTTAGGTTTGAGATCAGCTCAGGTATTCTCTCTTCCGCTCTTTGACCATGTCGCTCGCTCTCCCTCTCTCTCTCTACGTCTCTCTCTCTCTCTCCTCCTTCTCTCTGTCTGTCCAAATGCAAGCTATTCACATTCTAGTCCGCTGCTGTCCCACCTTTTGCTCGGTGTGTTATTATGCTGCCAGTTTTTTTTTTTAGGTTTTTATTTAGCTTGTTTTTTCTACATTTTATTTTTTTCTTTTTGGTTTTCCTGTAGTTTGCACACAAGTTTTTCATTTGTAATTCAAGATGTCAGTCAGTTGGGAGAGCCAAAACTTAATTAAAGTTCCGCACTTTTCCTGTGCCCAGACGCTGCACTCTCGCTGCTGCTTCTATGTCCGTATGTATTTAGCCAGACCCGTTACGCCCACCCGGTACGCCCACTTTTCCTCAGTTTGTCTGTCGGCATTTTATATAGCTAGGTTTCTTATTTTTTACTGTACGCTGTACCCAGTGAAAATGCTCAAAAAGGGTATAATGTTTTTGTGAAAATGTATGTAACCAATTCCGACCGTATAAAGCTTATATTTTTCTGAACAGGCTGATTTAAGAAACTACAAAGTCTAGAGACGTGATATTTTAAATATAATACTTTATTTTTGTTTGATCTTCCCTCATTTTTATAATATCGAATAAGGAACTAATTTATCCAACATATCTATAAGATATGCCAAACTTTCTGTGTGCTGGTGCTCGTATAGTCTATAGAAGTTATAACTATTTCACTTTTTAGATAAGCTGCACATTACACAATGATCGGACCACGAGCACCAACGAAAGAGACGAAAGCTAGTTCAGCGTTAGATGTAGGGTATCTACTAGTCGGGCACAATCGGTTAGAGCAGTCTTGTTTATTTTTTTTACGTTTTTGGGTGAGTGGGTAGCTTTGAGCTGGGTTTATCTTGCAGATGCACCTGCTGCAAATGGTCGAATATTGCGACTTTGTTTCCATGCTTGGCATACGCTTTAGTTGGCACACCCCACACCCCCACACCGCCACAACCCCCCCCCCTCCCCCTCCTCTCGGACTGCTGCCATAGTCATGTGTGTGTAATTTTATGAGCTTATTTAATACTTTTCAGTTCTAATTTGGTTTTATGTTCATTGCTTATAAGCCATGAACAGATTTCAACTTGTTGAATTAACAAAGTACACGGCGAGTCGACTACAGTTTTATGTCAAGTGAAATTCCCCTTTGGTCAGCTACTGAGGTGGTTTTTGAACATTTGGGGCCATTAGTTGGCACAGTTCTCGCCACATGCCGCAGATCAGTTTCACTTAGCAGCTGACCGGCTAAAACATCGCATTTAATTAGCCAACCAGCCAGAGAACACAGAGGAACAGAACGTTTTACTTGTTCATTAGCTATGCATTGAGTTTTGGCATAGCCAATCCCATCTCAGGAGCTGGCATCAACGACAGAGCAACTTGATAACTCACATATAATTAGCATATGAAGAAATCCGACTATCTTCACAGCATTTTGTCCTTTTGAATGGACCTGTTGGGTTTCCTGGGCAATCAGGCACGTGGAAAATTTATTAAATTGGCCAGCTTTGGTCCCCCTACCCCCCTCCTAAACATGCTGCATCTGTTTGTGCACATGCATGTAAATTTAATTGAATTACTCGTACATGCGAGCTGCTTCTGTGAACAGGACCTTTACAGATTTCAAGCCAAGGAATATCTCACAAAGTCAACTAGAGGCAGCATTTATGCAGATGGCTAAGCAAATTGTTATTCAGGGCATATTTAAAGCAATTAAGGGAATGTTCAAAAATTACAAACGAAATATTTTGAGAAAAGCAAATCAAGTAAAAAAGAATAACATAAAAAAAAAACGTATGATTATGGAAGATTGAAGCCTGTGAAAAAAGGCTTTGGATTTGCGAACTTCAAAAGTCAACAATTTTGTAATTTTTGCTATGAAATGTGATTAAGAAGGGATCATATATATATAATTAAGAATGTAGATTTTTTTAAATAAAAATATCAAATTCAGTTTCCAATTAAAAAGGAAGTTCAGCTGCAGAAATATAGTGAGTACTAAATATGCTTAAAATATTAAACTTCATGAAAATTGATTTAGCTTAGATCTAGTTTTTAGATTCAGAAGAATTTACAATAGCTTATTCTTTCAAATTAAAATGCTACCACGCCTAGAAGATTAACGGATAAATTAATTGATTATTATAATAATATAGTAAATGTATGAATTCTTATTATAATTCAAATACAAGTCGGATTATTTCTCTTGCTTTTCATAACATCGAGTATACGCAGCATAAACCCCAATTTACGAATAAGTTCTCTGCCAGACGACGCAGCGCTTGTTGTTGCCGCCAGTGCTTGCAAAACCTGCGATGCATTTTTATTAGGCCCCCAAGGTGAGAGCCGACATGAGGAAGAGACAATGTCAATGCCATCGGGCTGGGGCATCAGAGTGGGCCAGAGGGGAAATGCCGAAACACAAAATGTCAAGTAGAAAGAACTACAAAATAATCCACTCGTTCGCCGAGAGCAAACACAAATACAGCCAATGGTCCGGGGGCGATTGTGGCTGAGGAAAGGGACGCGGGGCGAATAACGAATGGGGCGCGGGGCATGGGTGGCAATGGGGCCAATAACTAAATCAGTTAAGAGAGCTGTTGGCGTCCGTCGGAGGTCGAGAGGCGGCTGCTCGCCAAGTGCTGCCCCCAAGCCCGCACAGCCCTCACTTTTCAATGATTCGCATTTCTCTTGGTTCTTTTTTTCTTTTCTTTTCGTTTTGTACTTTTGCATTTTGTTTTGGTATCATGGTTTATTTCGTTTTTCCCTTGCTTGCGAAATTATTTATGCATTTTGCATTTTGTTCTTTACGTCGAGCGTTTATTAGTTGCAATTTGCTTGCGGTAAAAGTTGTTCGCCAACAAGTCGAACAAATTAAATAATTTAACACAAGGAAAGTTGCGAATATGGGTAAAAATAAAGGCGGCGGCGGTGGAGGCGGTGGAGGAGGAGGAGGAGGAGGAGGAGGCGGCGGCGGCGGCAATGTAAGCAATATTTGTGTTATGCAACTCGCGTTTTAATTGTGAGTCTAAAGATATCATCATTAAAATTAGTTAAATACTCATTCTGATATAGACTAACCATGAAAACCTCCGACTATATTGATATATATGTACGTATAGAGAATGAGCCCATTAAAATGTACAGCAAATTAGTTAGAAAAAGTTTTCTTAATAATTTTTTAAATCACCTATAAATAAGCTTATTCTATACTTATTTATAGAGGATACTTTACGAATATCTATGAATAAACATATTCTAGACACAAACAATATTGAGGATACTTTACTAATATTAAGACATTTTTAGAAAATATCTGTAAACTTAGTGTAGAGTTATTTATAGAAGATAAAGTATCCATTATTTTTATTTAAATTAAATTTATTTTTAATCGATATGTATTTATAAAAGTCAGACAGCAGGAGCTGTCAGACGGAATAGACAAACAGCGGAATAGACAGATAGACGAGCAGCCAGATAGAGAACTATTCGGACGGACTAATAGTCGGAGAGATTAACTGCCAGTTAGATTTGTAGACAGACAAAAAACCAAGTGATCAGAATAAGAACAATTGATGTTTAGTCCAAACGGTATTTTAAATTAACATAAATTCAAATTTGGTAAAGTTCTCTACCTCTTTGATAAGCTCTCTAAGATACAGAAATAGAAATATATGTTTAATAAATTTAGAATAAAATGCATAAAGGTTTGGATGCATTTTATAAGAATGTTATAAGGACTATGCACTACTTTGCCTTAGATTTAATATGCTAATTAGAATACAATCTAATTAACATTTTAAACTCGATGATTCCAGAGTTTCAAAAAGCTTAGCAAGATAATAAGCGCAGCTCTCTTGAGACACACGCCAAGTCCATGAAGAATAGCACAATTTATGTACTTACCTGTTGCCATTGCTTTTTCTTTATAAATCTTTATTATTATTTGCACTTTTATCACTTTTGTGTAATCCTTTTTTATGATTCCTGGTAACAGAAAAAAAGTGGTGGTGGTGGAGGCGGCGCAGCAGGTGGTGGTGGCAAAAACAAAGCAGCTGCTCCGGCCGCAGACAAAGCTGGCGCCAAGAAGGGGCCAGAGCCCAAGGCAGGCGGCGGCGGCAAGAAGGGCGGCAAAAAATAGGACATCACATTGCCAGGAAAGCGCATTAAATTAAATATTAGAATAAATATGTATGCAACTATATTTTTTAAGTTTAAAACGAGATATTAAACGCGAGAGTTTTTAATAGCCGACTGTAGTTAAATTACGTTATTTGGCTGCATATTGCAAATTGTTTGCATTTAAAGTTTAGCGCTCGGAATGCACAATTACAACACACTCACGCACACGCACACATACACACACACAGCTGAGTGCAGTGGCAGCTGCTGCACGGCCTTCCGCTTGGCTGAGCGCGTTTCGTGCTCTTCACTTGGCCACTTCATTAGACGCATCTCAGCTGTGGCGACCAGTGGCTGTTGGCATCGATGGCATACCCATTCCTAGCGGAACCACTCCTGGGACATGCCAAAGAATGTGGCGGCGCTTGACTTGGATTTGTTGTTGTTGATGCTGCTATTAGTGCTGGCGCTGGCGCTGGCATCGCTTTTGCGCCCGAGCGGCTTACGCGTTGGTGTCGTCGTCCCCTGAAGCATTTCGAAAGATATATGTGTTATTAATGAAGTGCGTAATTTTTGTGATTAATCTATTCATTTACGGCGCACACGGTGCACAGATTTATGGGGCAAAGCAATAAACATGGAAGCAAACATAATTAGAGTTCAATTTATTTGCTGAAACATGCGACTAAATGTGTGCAAATAAACAACAAAGTCAGCGGCTATAAATTAACATTTGCCTAACGATTTGATTTCAATAATGGACCAATTCATTAATTAGCCTTGAAGGTACACTCTCACGAACTCACACACACACTCACGCTCACACACCCGCAGCAGAGGGAGAAGTGTACGGCATCTGCCTAGTTGCAAGTTTTTTGGTTTCTGTTTCGGTTCCTGTTTTTTGGTAACTGGTAAAACTTTCGCCCAGCATTTATAAGTGGCAACTGCTGCTGCTGCTACTGCAGCTAATTATAATTTATTTTACGGCAGTTTTGGTTTATTTATTGTTAATTGCGCAAATTTGTGAAACGCTCTTCAGCTTAAAGATGCATTTACGCAGCTAATCAAATGCATGCTAATGAAAGTCCAGTATAATTATAAAACATTTTTCAAAATGAAATGAAATTATTTGTGTTTTAGAATAGCCAAAAATAATAAAAAGGACTAAGCATAAAAATAAACTAAAGGTAAGTAAAATGCCAACAAATACAACAGCTGGGTTATGTTTTGGCTAATCTACAACGGAAACGTAGGAAATACAAAGCAGTGCAAACAAGCAGTTACTTTTAACACATTTAACATACAGCAAAGCAGTACAAGCAGACTCGCAACTGTTCACATTTCAGTTAGCCGCAATTTGAAAAATTACTGTTCACAACATAAATATAAAATAAAATGAAGATTTAAAATCATGAAGTTTTAGTAGGAATACCAAATTGAGGCTTTATAAAAATCAAATATTATTTATAACGTAAAAATTCAAGCAAAAAATGCTACAGCTGACGAACGATAAATAAGCAGTAAGCCGACATATAACAAATTCATTTTTAATCTATCTAAATATATAAAACCCCAATAATAAATAACAATCATGCAACATTTTAAACATATCTTGCGTACACAATGCCTACCCAAAAACAATATATGATGATACATTTTAGAAAGAAAATTACAATTCAAAGAGCGCCTATAAAGAAATATATATATAAAAATGTATATACCATTACGATAAGTTAGGGACAAAAAACAAGAAGAGTTATCTTCGACGTGTCGAAGAATGTATACCCTTGCAAACCTATAGCAGATGTAGGTTATCTGTGCCTATACTGAAGTTTTCTCTTGACTCGAGTACAAAATTCGACCTCCTATTTTCAACAATCTTTATTCTACCCAGGTAACGCAGTGTTATTTATTGTAGTATGTGATGTATATAGTAGTCCCAAATTAAAGAAAAATACTGAAAAATGGCAGTTTATAAAACAGCTGAGAACTAGGCGGACCGACAGACTCAGATATGTCTATAAAGACGCGGTTGAAACGAGCCGCGATATAGCTATATATAATTTCGTCTTCAAATTTCGTCTTCCCTCTGCAAGGGTATAATCAAGATACAAATCCAAGTTCTCGTGTAATTCTTTAAAATTCACATGGGTCGAGGACTTTGCATGTGCTATATTCCATATTTTAACAGCGAGGTAAAATATTATCATTAAAAATCAAAAAACTTACCTTATCCGGCGCTGAGGCAAGGGATTTGCGCTCAGCCTGAACAGCTGCTGTTGCTGCCGCCGCTTGCGGCATAACAATGGGCAATAGGGGAAACCATAGCGACGTGGAGCCAGTGGAGCTTAAACAAAGCACATTCGGGTCAGCTTCATGCGACAGAGCGCTGCCACTGGCCGCCTGCGTGTTATCCTGCGACGGCGTCAGGACGCCCAACTCGCCATGCAGACGCGTCGTGGAGCGTGATACCTGAACTGTAATATGCTCAGCGAACAGCTCAAAGTCAAATGGATCGATGCAGTCGCGCAGGCTGCGCTGCAGCGCATGGAACTGTTCATAGAGGCTGCGCTCCTCGCGAGTCACGCCGAACACACTCTCCAGAAACTTGAGATCAAAGTACAGCTGCAGCGCAATGTTCTGGCTGCAACGCGTGCCCTCCGCCGCGGCCAGCTGTTCGTAGTGGGCCAGGAGTTGGGTGAGCAGCTGCTGATTGAAGGCATGCAGCACCTTAGGAGGCAACGTTTGGGGCACAGCATCGTTAAGGGCTTGAATCAACCCGTGCAAATACGTTTGCAGTGAAAGGCGTGGCTGGCTGGGTATGCGTATGGTGGACTGCACATTCTGGTCGTGCTCCTCATCGCGCTGCTCCAGCGTCTGCGTTTGCCAGAGCTGCACGGGAATGGAAGGTGGGTTAGCTGGCCGCAACAGGAACTTGGGGTAACTTCAAAAACTTACAGCAAAATCTCGCAATACTACATCGTGTGTAATGGGATGGGGCAGCTTCTCTGCGCAGTTGTGCCTGGCCAAAATGTCATCGACAATGTGCAGCCACAGCTGCAGCAACTCCTCCTCGAACTGGGCACACAGCCGCTGCCACTGTTCGACACCGCCAGCTGTCAGATTGCCCGCCCATTGACGCCAGCTGCTGGGCTGGCAGAAGCAGAGCTTCAGATGGGGGCACAACTCGATCAGGGCGAGTGTATTGCGCAGCGCTTGCAGCAGAGCATGACGCTCCTGCAGACGCAGCGCCTTCAGCTGGCGCAAATATTCCGTCATCTGTTGCTGTGCCGTTTCGCGTAGGAATTTGATCAGCGCCAATTTGTCCTCGGCTCGAGTTGTTTGCTCCTGGAGCAGCACATTCAGCTCCTGCACTATGGCAGCCAGCTGGGCATCGAAGTGGCCGCACAGCGCTATGGTCGCCGTTTCGTAGCCCTTGGTGCGATTCGCCAAACGCTTAGGCTGATCGCTGAGCGCCGCAGCCAGACTCAGCGGCAGGTCGTCGCTCTGCTCGCGCCAGATCTGCAGCGGTGCTGGCGGCGTGCTGTTCTCCACCAGCTTAACCACCTGCTCGTAGGTTTGCTGCAATGCCGCCGACCAGCTGCTGCGTATGATCTCACGCACACGCGCATTAATAAGCGGCATGTATTTGATCCGGTAGAAATCTAATTGAGCCTGCGGCAGCTTCAGCTGCTGCTCGAGCTCGGCATAGCTGCGACTGGCCGTCGCGCCTGCTGCCAGCTTGATGTCCTGTATGGTCTGCATGTTGCCGACTAGCGCGAAGATTTGCTGCAACTGCTTGGCTGCCAATCTGTCTATCTGCGACATCCACTGACGCAATGCATCGCTCAGCTGCTGCGGCGCCAATTTTGGAGTCTCGAACTGCGGCTTATAGCCGGCTATAATGTCGGGCAGCAGATACGCCAGCTGCCTCTCGCTACTGTCCATGCGGCTGATGCTGGGCGGCGAGGTGGGCGCGATGCACTCCGCCAGGCGCACAAAGAGCAGGCCATTGGCTAAAATGAGAGAAATATGTTATTAATTATGCTTTCAATTTAACAAACTTGATTCTTAAGTCAATAATATACTTTTACAAGGATCTTTGAAATTGATTTTAGAAGACATCTAGTGAAAACCAAATGGAAATGGGCTGTTATCAAAACGTAGAAGATTCATTCAATTAGTCAATCAATCTGTCAGGCAATCAATCGAGTCAATGCCGGCTAAATTAATCTAGTTCTACGGTTTGGACTGTGTCTGTCTGTCAAACATTCAATCAGTTCATCAATCGATGTCAGTTAAAAGACATACATCTAGTTTCCGCCGCTCACCTAGCAGACAGGTGTCAAGGAGCTCAATGGTGCCGTTGAGTATATGCAAACTGGCCAGAATGCGCTCCTTGACACGCCTCGGCTTATCCTTGTCCGCATCGCTGCTTTGGCTCTGCAGGCAGTTCACGTATGCCGTGGCACGCAGCTGCAGAAAGGTTTGCAGCACCTGACCCAAATCGCATTTGTCCAGCAGCAGCAGGCTCAGCATGCAATCGACGGCCATCTCAGCGCTGAGCTGTTCCCGCTCCAGCACTGCGAGCACCGACTGCTTGATGGTCACATGAAACGGACGCAGGATTTCCCATTGCTTCAGGGCGACGGGAAGCCGTTGCATCAGCGCATTTTTCGCGTCCAGCTGGAGCCCGGTGCTAATGTGCCGACTGAATATGAAGAGCTCGGTAGCTGCATAGAACTGTTCCCGATCAATGTGCGTCCAGATGAGCTCCGGCAGGCTGCTCAGCAGCTTGATCTGCACCATGGTGCTGTAATAGTTGCTCAGCTGTTTGTTGGCGGTCCGCTGCTGCAGCTGCACCTCAGCGGCTGTGGGCGTGGTCTGAAAGCCCAGCAACTGTTGTTCGTTCAGGCTGCGACAGTTGCTCTGGACGCAGTGCACCTGCTCGATGAGCGTGCCGGCCGATGTTTGCATGGCTGCTATGGTGTCGGCTGCTTTAAGCAAGTCCCGATAGCGTTCGCTGAGATAAAGCCGCAATTAGTTATATTGCGCTGGCTGGCCAAAAATGCCACATCACGATATGGTCCCAAGACTTACCCGACCATCGTGCGCAACTCTTCGCGTTTGTTTTCCACCACCGTTTGGATTTTCTTCTGCACAGCATCGATCTCGGACACGCCGTGCTGTTCGAACAGCGTGTCCACATCTAATTGCAGTAAATCGGCGCTCATTTATTCTTATTATGCACCAATTATAAAATTCTTTTCGGCTTCTCAACTCGTTAACTACGATAACAACTATTGTGCATGTCATCAAATGAGGTGGTCGGCCGATAGGCTGCTTGGTACAATACTATCGATAAGAATAGCTGCTGACAGCTGTTTGACACACGATTATTTGTGGCGGTTGCGCGATTTTTTCAGTCATCGCCCTCAGTTTTTAAAAGCATATCGCTCTTAATGCACAATTTTTTTGTTTACTATTATTAATGTATTTAAAAAAATTGTAACTGCTCTGCAATAAGTAATTGGCAATGCCAATACACTGTTTTTCTGAGAAGCCTTCGTGGATTTCGTGTATATTAGCCGTTTAATGATTATTCATGGCAGTTCTATATAAATCGATTATATAACTTATCGCCCGCCAACTTAAAGTGCAGATGGCGATAGAAGCTCGACTCAATTGCTAATTTCTTATTTGTTTATTTTAACTAATTGTAAATGCTTTGCATTACACAATTAGCAATCACAATGCGCTGAATTTCGGAGGTGCCCTCGTAGATTTCCGTGACGCGGGCATTTCTATAGTAGAGCTCAGCGGGCAGATCTGTTGTATAGCCCATGCCGCCCAGGATTTGGATGCACTGATGCGCACAGTAGGTGGCCGTTTCGGAAGCGTGCAGCTTGGCCATGGCTGCCTCCTTGGTGATTGGCAGTCCATGGTCCTTAAGCCAAGCGGCGCGCCAAGTGAGCAACCGAGCGGTCTCAACGCGTAGCGCCATGTCCGCCAGTTTCTGCTGAATCATTTGCAATCGCGACAGCCGCTGCCCAAAGGCTACACGCTTCTCCGCATAGTCGACGGCCAACTCGAGAGCCGCCTGCGCAATGCCCGTGGACTGTGCGGCAATGCCTATGCGACCGCAGTCGAGGGATTCCATGGCGATCTTGAAGCCTCCGCCGGGCGTTCCGAGCACATGGGATTGCGGTACGCACACATCATCGAGCGTCAGCTGGCACGTGGAGCTGGCCCGCATGCCCAGCTTGCTCTCCTTCTTGCCTACGGACAGGCCGGGCACATCCTTCTCCGTCAGAAAAGCTGTAATACCTTTGTGCTTCAGGGATTTGTCAATGGTGGCAAAAATAAGTCCGCCGCTGGCCTCCTTCGAGTTGGATATCCAGGCTTTGGTGCCGCTGAGCAGGTAATCCCCGTTGGCATTAAATTTCGCTGTGGTGCTGGCGGCGCTGGCATCTGAACCGCTGCCCGGCTCCGAGAGCGCATAGAAGGCTATGTGGTGGCCCTGGGTGTAGGGCACCAGAAACTGTTGCTTCTGCGCCTCCGTGCCATGCTGCTGCACTGCGCCTAGATACAGATTGTTCACGCCCATTACAATAGACACGGCGCCATCGCCGCGCGCCACCTCCTCCATGCCTATGGCGTAGGCCAGATAATCCAGCCCGGCGCCACCTGCAAGTAGTCGTCGTTCAGGCTCTGCACAATCTCTGGACCACGTGCTCACCGTACTCCTCCCGCACAGCGACCGACATTAGCCCCAGCTCGCCCAGGCGGCGCACCTGTTCCGCCGGATGCAGCTCCTCGCGATCGTGGCGTCTCGCGTGCGGCGCCAGCTCCGCATTAGCGAAATCGCGGCAGGTCTTTTGCAGCATTTGATGCGTTTCCGAGAGCGCCGCCAGGGAGGCGATGCCTCTGCCGCCGAAGCCGTTGCCAGTGCGTTGACCTACAAAGCCGCAAAGCTTCAACTAATATTTTTGTTATTGTTATTAGTTTCTTTATCTATTACCAAGCGCCCATGCGCTTCTACAGAGCTTTTGCATTGTGTCCAAGCTTCAGCTGCGTTGCGTATGGAATGCGAACAAAGCTTTTGACGCCGTCCGCTTCGAGCAACAATTCGTCACACACTGAAAGCCTTCGAGCAATCGTAAAGAATCAGCGATCCATAAAAGCTTTTATATGCATTGCAAAAAGCTCTGACATCAGTTGAAGCTGGCGCGTGCAGCCAGAGGCGGCGTTTTGGGTGTGCGCCAGGGGCTCTGAAGCAGGCAGCAAGCAGTTTGTTGCACGTGTGTGAGGATCAGCACTCCTGAAGTCCTTTGAAGACTTAGGTACAGCCCTGAGAAGAAGAAGAAGTTGATCTAATACTTGGCAGTTGCGTGAAAATCTCGTTAGATATGGTAAAGCAATGGTAAGCTGTTCTCCTTTTTGTAATTAGTTGGGAAAATATACCGGTTAGGTATAAATAAGCAAATGAAGGCAGTTTCTTTTTAACGATCTTGTTTTATTGGCAAGCAGTAGAAGCCCAAATGTCTTATTGGAATTTGGTACAGTATCCCTGATTAGGCTTATAAGAAACTAACGAGATTTCCAAATATTTGGTAGTTGCATGAATATCTCGTTAGATCTTGGTAAAGCAGTGGTAAGCTGTTGTCCTTATCGGAATAAAGTGGGAGAATATAACCGTTAGTTCAAAATAAACAATTGACATGTAATTCCTTTAAACAATCCTGTTTTATCGGCAAGCAGTAGCAACGTATATTTTCGCCCTGATTAGGCCTATAAGAAATTAACTAGTTTTTCTATTAGGAAACCCCATTTTTTGGTACCTTGCTAAATATAATGTCAAACAGATTAAAACCCTTTTTAAGGCGCCACTGTCCTGATTAATATACACTGCGCCTACTTCAAGTAGATTCAAGTTTGCATATTTGATTACTTCTTTGTGTTGAGCTTTTCATGCCGCAAGCGCCAAGTACTCTATGGGGTATACGCCACTCACTAGCCACCACCATATAGACGCCGCTCTCAGCCTAGGGTATCTGGCTAGTCGTGCACAGCATGACATGTAAAAGTGCTGTGCTAGGTAGAAAGTTCAGCTGCCCGAAATGGAAAGCGGTTCAACGCTTCACGGAAACTGTTCGCACCTGACGACAAACTTTGCAATGCAAATTAAAACGCGATTAAATGACATACGATATGCGAAATCCAACACACCCACTTTTGCAAAGGAAATGTTTACAGCTGTGGCTATTCCATAAACTATTTTCATGGATAATTAAAAGAAACAAAATCGATTTTCAAATCCAAAATCACTCTCAATGAGAATAGCCTAGCGCTTTGGTATGTACACGCTTTTGTGTGGCATATTTAAGCCCAACAAAATTTCATTCAGATCGGACTATAAACACCGAAGTTAATAAATAATTGCCATACATAGTGTGTGGGACAGTTAAAGAAGAAGCATATGAATGTATAGAAGGAAGTGTGTAAGATTTGTATCGTCAGCTCTGCTCCAGGTTCAGATTATCTGACTGTCGAGCACGCCCAACCAAAGTAGTCGTGTTGAGTATAAATATGAATTATCCCAGTAGGACTTCTATTCTAACTCAATAGCTCGTAAATGTGTATATATATTTAAATTAAAGGCAATCTAGAGATTTGAACACAGCTGCTGCAACAAATAGGTTCAAAATTATTTTAACTGGTTTCTTTTAAAACGTTTCCAAAGCAAAACTTTACAAAAATACCAACATGAATTATCTCATACAGCGCGGCAAGGTGCGCCAGCAGGCCATCAACGTGCCCGAGGGTCTGCCGGAGCTGCTCTCCGACATAACACGCGAGGTCCTGCGCTGCCAGCCGACCAAGGAGTGTCTCTGCCAGTTCATCATTGACTATTTGCACTCGGTGATTGTCACGCGCGAAAAGGCCCTGGGTGAGCTATATTCTACGTAAATAATGTATATGTCGCAGACTACCTCGTATTTCCCGATCTTGCCCTATTTTTTGATCGTGGAAAATTTAAATCTACTCACTACCTTGAACTCGCGCGTCTTAGATTTATATATATATATATATATATATATATGTTAGATATAATTTCAATTTGAGTTTAAAAAAGGCGCCAAGGCGCCCAAAATCGCTAAGGCACACGCTAGAACAAAACCTAAAGGTCATTGGAAATGAGTTCGAACCAGTAACTTTACTTTCCACATCTTAGACTGTCGTTTCCACTAAAAAAAACAGGTGGATTTGGTGAATACTGTGAAATACCTCTCGAATGAGGCATGGTAGACAAAAAAGGTTCGACAGTATTCCGGTTCGGGCTGTCGATCACCGACAGTTAATCAGAATGAACGGACTTCTTGAATATATATTTTTTAACAAACATTTTTCGCAGTGGCTAAAAGCATATTGGATCGCGCTCTGCGCCAGGTGGACAGCATTATATCCGATTTGTGTGTGTGCGATTTGTCCAAGGAGAAATCGGATGAGATGGCCCAGGTGATGGAGGATTGTTTCCGCAATTTCCTAGAGAAGCGTCGCTGTGAGATGCGCCGCGGCAAGGAGACGATTAAATTTGCCGACATTGACATGCTCGAGGAGCTGATCAGAAAATGCCATTTCTCCGAGACAGAGCTGGACGCCTCACGACCAGCCATTGAGAGCGCCTACAAGCGATTCGTGGATGCGTACATGGCCGCGGGCAAGGACTCCCAGGGCACCGAGATACTCTATCAATACTTCCGCGATCGCGAGCTAAAACGCATCGAGGAGCTGATGCGCAGCCAGGCGGCCATCACCATACAGGCCGCCTTTCGCGGGTATCTGGTGCGTCGCATGATGGCGCAGCATATCTGTGTGTGCACCTGCATGCTCGACGAGAAGGATGACGATGAGTACATGCGCATGGACAAAGCTGCACGCATTTTGCAGCGCTTCTTCCGCTGGGTTCTATCGGTGGGTTGTCGCTTTCATTTTTAATTTTAATGGATATCAGCTAATACCCTCGACTTTGCCCTACAGCGCCAGCCCATAAAGCCGGTAAGTCTTGTAGATGCCATACTCTGTCCTGTTTTTGACCTCCAAACTATCCTATTAGATCGAGGATCCTTGTCAGGAAAACGAAACTCCTTCCTCCAAGGATGCAGGCTCACCGATTGCTACAGAAGCCACAGCTGCTGGGACAGCTCCCGCCACAGCCGCTGGCACAGCCGCTGGCACAGCCGGTGGCACAGCCGCTGGCACAGCCGCTGGCACAGCTGCTCCTACGGCAGCTCCTACAGCAGCTCCCTCCGAAGCTAAATTGAAGCCCGCTGCAGAGGAGGCTCCAGCTGAGGAGGCTCCACCTGCACCTGCTGCCGAGGAAGTGCCCGCTGCCCAAGCTGCCCAAGAGCCTGAACCTGAACCGGAACCGGAAGTGCCCAGGGCCGAAGAACCTACAGCGGAACCAGCTGCAGCTGAAGCAGCACCACCAGCTGAGGAAACCGCCGCACCACCGCCAGCTGAAGAGGCGCCACCACCAGCACCAGCTGAAGAACCAGCTGCAGAGGAAGTACCACCAGCCGAAGGAGCTGAATAGGATTTTTTTTTTTTTTTTTTGAATGTTTCCTTTTTTTAACCGCATGATTCTTTTTGCTTCCCTTGGCCTTTAAGGATTTGTGATCTTTAGCTTGTAAATTAGTTCAACGTGTAATTGTATGTATTTAAAATGTCTTGAGGATAGCCGTCGGAACATCCAGAACGATTAAAGAAGGTTGCACAGACGAACTGATCTGATTTTATCATATATATAGTTTATTCTTACAGAATCTTCAATTTGGGTCTAAGACAACAACCTATAAGTCGGAATAAATGGTTGTCAAAATTTCTGAGAGGTCGCTGGTTCAAATTCAGCAAAAATTTGTAATTATATAATTGTTTATTAAAGTCGTTATCCACATATAAATAAATAATAAAGACATTTAAAAAACCGATTGGACGTGGCCTGGTCTACTTTATGCGATCCTGAAGCCAGTTGCTGAAGGTAGATACTCTTGTGTAGACATCGGGCGATATGAAGAGTCCGCACACGACCAATCCATAGGACACCACTCCAACCTGCTTCAAGCCGTTATCGTTGCGGACCAGTGGACCACCGGAGTCACCCTGTGTGTGGGACTTTCATCTTAATATAGCTTCAACCCCCTTCTCTGCAGTTGCTTACCGAACAGGCGCCCCTGAAGACTCCTCTGGCACAAATCTCGGTGTCTGAAACATCTGTCATGCCCATATCTCGACACTCCTGATTCGTAAGCGTACTGTAGCTCATGCGCTGCAGCGTATTTGGATAGTTGACGCTCTCTAGGAATGGAAAGGCGACCGGCAAACGCAAGCCCCAACCTGTCAGGGTAACTGGCTCGCCGCCGCCCACAAACTCTTTCGAGGCAAACTCAATGGGCGCCACGCTGACATTGTTATACACTAAAGGCGGTTCAATGCTGAGCACTGCAATGTCGCTGGTCACTAGCTCCCTGTAGTCGGGATGTATGTCATAGGAGAGCACACGAGAGCGTGATCCGCCTCGATCGTCCAGATTGCGTATGCCGGCAACAACGGACATGCGCATCGCATTCAGTCCCTTGCAACAGTGGGCGGCCGTAAGTATGCGGTTCGGGGCTATAATCGAGCCGCCACAGAAGTGCACATGTCCGTCGCGAACTCTGTACTGTAGCGAGACCTGGTAGGGCACGTAGTCGCCATGCGGCACATCCGAGCCGCCCACGACGCGTGTGGGCGTAAAGCCGCTGGTCCGGCGTGCTGCTGGCAAGTGTTGTAAAGTATTGAATTGCTTCGACCATTTTTCATAACCTCAACTTACAATTGGAACGCGCCGTGGCGTCACCTAGCATCACAGCTGTTAACAAAACTAGTTCGACTATAGACATGCTTGGTCTGGTTTCTGCTGAAGTTACGGTCTATGCCGCAGGCTATTTATAGGATTGAAGCCCACCTCCATTGGGTTGCATTTGCATAGATAACGCAGCGGTTATGCCATTTATTTTGATCTTGAAATTAAAAATTTAACGAGCTTTCATGGCGGTAATTGGCATATGCTTCAAACGTCACCCTAACCCAGAAAACAAATTTTCACAGCTAGTCTGTGGGCTAGCTAAGGCGAATTGCATGAGGAATTGTCAGAGCTTCATTGGGGGCAAATAATTAATTGGCAAGACTCCAAGATCTAATGGCTCAATGAGCAGTTCTCGTCTTAAGTTTCCTCTCGTACTTTCCACAGTTCGTTGTCAACATTTTACATTTCTTCACAGAGCTGCCTACCAAATAAATATTGCCGTTGGCTTGGTTCACTTAAAACAGTCTTTTTAATTTTATAAACAGAGATTTTGGTTGGAACCTGTGTCAACATTTCCTATAATTTTGTCCGCTTCTCTTCTATATAGTATTGTTTTGCTTATAACTTGATTTTCGTTTATTCTCACATTCTACTCTTTCTCTCAGTGTAGTCAAGCAGAGCAATAAATTCCCGAAATAGTTTTATATTATCTTTCCATTAATATTGACCTAATACGTCTCACATTGTCTTTGGATTTTAGACATCTTTTTATGCTTCTCGCATTAGCATTCGATAGCCTAAGTAGGCCAGTTCTCAACTTGGCTCCCGAATGCTGGTCTATAAAACTGAGTTGTCACTATATCAGTCTGCGGTTCACAAAATCAGCTCGCGAATTTAGAGAAAAACTAAAGAGTCTAACCCATCCCAGCTCATAAGCGACAATATGCATAAGTAAGCAGATGCCATTCAAGTTGGCCACAATTCCTTGACGCTGATTATATCTTTGGTCTGGAACTGGGATATTTTAACATATTTCGGGAAAGTATTTTTTTTGCACATCAGGAACAAATAGATTTTAATTTTATTATATTATATAATTTATTTTACTCTATTCTCGAGTGTATTGTACTCCACGGATTGCGTCATGCTGTTCAGGAATTAAATTATGTGCTAATATATGCACATATGCGTCTTAACATTCTTAAGCATAGAATAACGAGAAGTAAATATTATCTTTGCTATGTGGAAGATTAAATACCCTTTTGACAATATTGGCTTACGATTTTGCAGATATGTGGATGAGTTTCGTAAAGATATTTCGAAAATAAACAATATTTTGTCACATTGAAAAAATAACTTATCCTTCGACTGCTTCATCCTTTATCTGATCTGATCTGATCAAGAGCTTATATATACTTGATGCGTATATCTCCTTTCAGCCTTCTACACAAAAAGCATGCCCAATGCATCATACTCTTCACAAGGGAATAGAAAAATAAATACAAGGGAATAGAAACAACTGTAAGCTTTTAACGGTTTCATGAAACTGGGAATCTCGCCAGCATTCAGTTCGAAAGAACTGAGTTTGAAATTTCGCAATAAAAATGAGCATAAATAAATTTTGTTGGGTTTAAAAATGGAGAGGTTTCGTATAAAAGGAATCAGTTAATTGATCGTCATAACATTTGCGATTTGGACATGAAACTGTGCATAACGCTCTTTTGCCTAGGTAAGAATGCTCAAATAAACAATTTTGAATAAAACAAATTCCTCCTCCCAGGTCTGGTCCACTTGGGCGGCATCAGTTCTGCCGAAACTTACCAAGAGGCGGCCGGCAGAACAATTGCTATTCATGTGCCGGAGCAGAGCTCATCGAGTGGAGGCTACAAAGGAGAACCGAAATACTTGCCGCCGGTTTATCTCTATCCCCCACCTGGAATTGATTGTAATTGCCCGCCGGGTCCACCGGGCCCGCCCAGTCGTCCAGGTAGACCGGGCAGACCCGGAAATCCGGGCACTCCCGGCAGTCCTGGTCCAGTTGGACCCAAGGGTGATGCCGGTACCCCAGGCGAACCTGGCGAAAAGGGAGACAAGGGAGATACGGGCGACATAGGCCCACCAGGACCCACGGGTCCACCAGGCATAAGTTTACTTCGCCTGAATGGAGATGCGCGCTTGGTGACTCTGTCCCTAGACGAGGGCTTCGATTCGCTTGAGGACGAAAACAATTACTCTATTGTAAAAGGCATACGAATTGGAAAAGAATCCAAAGACGCATCATTGGATGATAAAAAAGATACGATAAGATTAGCCTGCAGAGCTCTCTGACATTCAGGATACAAATTTTTAACTACTTTCTGTTAGACTTTTTGCACTGCTTGACTGAAATAAACAAAATTTACTTGAAACCCGCTAAAAATAATTTGCTGGATTTTATTTGCTTATATTGTTGTTTTTATCAGAATATTATTAATATATAATCTATATATGTATATTACTCTATAGATATTTTTATTATTACTCTATATAATATATATAATCTATATATACTCTTGTTAGGGAAACAGAAACAGACCCTATAAAGTATTAATACCTGATCGACCTTCAACGAATCGATCTCAGACACGGTTAGCACTAAAAAACTTAAGATTTCGAGGCTCTCAATTTTTTAAGCCTCAAACTCAAGTTTAATTGAATTTACCCATAGCTCATTCACGAAATCGATCAGTATCGATTTCCAGACTCGGTTTTTTGAACACATCTCGAGGATTATAAAAGCTAGAAACGGCAGTATTTAGTTTGTAAGTTTTTAAATAACATACACATACACAGAATATAAAAATTTTTTAATAACTGTTGCATTTTCGGATAGAATTCCCCTTGGGATTCCCTTAAGAATTCCCGACTACCATTCGAAAACTTCTCTTGTTATGGTTATTATAATTTTTTTGGAGCTGTTGAAAAGGCAATATATACCAAACACAGACTAGTTAACTCTCCTAACATTTGTATAACTTAGAATCGTAAGGGAGAAGCTTGCAGCATTACTTAATATACGACAAGAAAACAAACATGTCATCTATTATTTACTAGAGATTCATTAATAATGACTAAGTTTATACACAATTTATATTCATATTTGTTAGAATTACTCATTTTTAAATTTTAATTTCATTGAGGCTTTTAAAAGCTATCCCATTCTCTGTTTTCATTGAGATCTGACCTTTATCTAGGTTATTAGGCACGCGACTTTGCATTGTTGTTAGACGAATCTTCAGTCCATTAAATTCAATCTTTATGATCAATTTGTGAAGTCAACAAAAAAGTAAACAAAGAACTAAGAGCTCGTGTAACTTATTATGCAAAGTTCATAAATATATATATTCAAATCAGCAAAAGTTACTACACATTCTCGTTCCTTGGCAAATTAATGACGTTCAAGAGGTGTGGGTTTAACATCTTAAGAAAATATATAAATACATAAATATTATTTTGATGAACTAATGCCAAAAATCCCCATGTTCATATGAAAACATTTGGTTTCGATTCCAATCGAGTTGAGTCCAGAGCATATTTATACATATTAATTGTGGGACGATGAGGCGACCATATGTGGAGGCTGCTATTAAAAGAACAGTAAGATAGTAAAAGATGACGATTAAAATAAGATATCTTGACGTATATTATGCTTAACGGTTCCTTCAAATCTGGATTTCAGAAAATGATCTCATTTGTGTGTATATGTTATGCATATCTACAACCGATCCATTTCTTTGCTATAAAAGAAAGCAATTACTTGTCGATCCCAGCAAATTAGTTTTAGCCATGGCACAGCTCGCGACGCTTTTCTGCCTAAGTAAGTGGCCTTTATCTTCGATATAATATTTCCATCCTGCAATCTCAACCATTTCGCAGCACTGGCCATCTCTGGCGGCATCAGCTTGTCCACCAGAAATCAGAACAACAAAAATGCTGGCAGACATCTTTCAGTTCAGTTGCCGGCACCTACACCCGCTCCTGCGCCATCTCCGCCGAATGTGATTATTAAACGGCCCGTTCACTATCACCCGCCACCGCCACCACCGCTGCCACTGCCACACTTCTACCCGCCACCGCCACCGCATCATCATTATCCCTCGACAAAGTGTAATTGTCCGCCCGGGCCACCTGGACCACCAGGTCCTCCAGGACACTCAGGTATGTATTCCTGACAATGACAATCTTAAGGCTCTAATCTTGCAATGCAATTGTATAGGCGATCCAGGAAAACCAGGATATCCAGGGTCGAAAGGTGACAAGGGTGATGAGGGCGAGAAGGGTGAGAAGGGCGACAAAGGAGAGAAGGGCGACAAGGGCCACACCGGTGCGCAAGGAGCTCAGGGACCACAAGGTACGCAAGGACCTCAAGGCCTTCCTGGAGCTCCAGGTCCACAAGGTTCTCAGGGACCGCCAGGCTCCCAAGGATCCCAGGGAACACCAGGCTTACCAGGATCACCAGGTTCACCAGGTTCTCAGGGACCTCTGGGATTACCAGGCTCTTCGGGATCTCCGGGCTCACCGGGAGCGCCAGGCCCTCTAGGACCAGCGGGACCGCCAGGACCTCCAGGACCACCATCGCCCACATGGCCCATACCACCACCTCCACATCATCACCAACCGCCGCCAATCATTTACCCTTACCCTTTACCGCCATACAACGGACATCCATCTCATAAGGGAGACCATCATCACCATCATCACCACGAGCATAAGCCGCACGATCATCATCATAAAGGAGAGCATCACTCGCATGAGCATGAGCCGCACGATCACAATCATAAAGGAGAGCATCACCCACATGATCCGCATGACTCGCATGATTCTCGTGATCCGCATGATCCCCATAGGCCTCACAAGCCCCACAGGCCCACAAGGAAACCTATGACAACTGATCCCGGAGTAAGGAAATTCCATACCCTGGAATCTGCTCAGCCACAAGAAATTACAACAGACTCTTCTGAAACTGAATCGGAAAATGTGCAGCGAAATGAAGAGGAGGATATAAGAAGCGAAGAAGTCGAAGATAATGCTGTGGAGGTGCCTGAAGAGGATGCGGCGCAAATGAAAGATTCTCTGAGGCACGACTCCGCAGAAATAAAATCTGATGCAGCCGAACAGGCTAAGGAGAGCGATGAAAAGTTTGAAGATCAAGAAGACGAGTATGAAACGAATAGCGAAGAGAACAACGACATAGAGAACTCTGATCCAGCCATTGAAGGCTATTTAGTTCAGGAAAGAAGTGGAAATAGACCTTTGATATTATCAATAAGCAAACGTCGCGATCCATTTTCTATATATAGAGATTTCGTAGATATATAAAAAAAACGAAATAAATGTGAATTTGTATTTTAAATAATATTCTTCTGCCAATATTTGACCATAATCCGCACTGCTTAACGGCAATTTTGCGTCAGCTTAAAAGTATGCAGCAAAAAATTGTAGTATATTGTGCACTGCTTGCGTTCTTTGCATACTGCTTGAATTGAGCAACTGCCTTAATTTAATGAACTTTAATTTATTTTGTCAGCTTTGTTTTAGTAGTAAGGGTATGTGTCATGTATGGTGTGGGCATGCACCGCCTAAGCCATGCGCTCTTTAATCCAAGCATCAAACATGGAGACGCGAGTGTACACATCGGGACTGTTTGAGGCGCAGAAGGCAGTGCCATATGAGACGACGCCCACCTGCTTCAGCGACTCGCCGTTGGCCATGACCAAAGGACCGCCCGAATCGCCCTGCACAGGAAGAATAAGTCGAGGAGTGATTCAGTCAGATTTAAACTTATCCAGCCTTTCGCTACTCACATTGCAGGCACCCTTGCCAAAACGCTCCAGCGCACAAATCTCCGTATCCGTCAGCTGAGTCATCGTCTGCTTACACTTGGCATTGTCGAGCGTCTTGTAGGAGAGTTTCTGGAGTATGGTCGGGTATTTGGCAAAGGGTCCGGTGCCAAAGTGAAACACAGAGCCCCAACCGGTAAGCAGCACTTCCTGATCAGCTCCAACCAGCTCATTGCTGCTAACATCGATGGTGCCCACGCGTTTGCCATCCAACTCAAAGGGTGGATCAATCTTCAGTATGGCTATATCGCTGGTCACCAGCTCCTCGTAGTGCTCATTCATCTCATACGACTGCACCAGGGCGCGATTGCCGGTGTTGTCATTAAGATCACGTATGCCCGCAACCACGCTGATCCGGCTAGCATTCTGCCCATTGACGCAGTGCGCCGCGGTGAGCACCCGGTTGGGCGCTATTAAGGAGCCACCGCAAAAGTGTCGCATTTTGCCGCTGCGTGTTAGAAACTGCATGGACACCTGGTAGGGCACATACTCATCGTCGGGCACATCGTAGCCGCCCACCACTCGCTCCTGCGAGCTGCTGTTCGCCATCTCAAAATATGCATCCACTGTGTGTATGGACTAGGTAAGGCTGCTCACATGTTATTATATTCTTGCACTTACAATCTATTACGTTGCCCACGGGGTTGCCAGTTGTGAGCTGCAGTAGACCGAGCAATAGCAAGACCAAATTCCATCGAGCTTCCATGTTGTTCTTGTGCTTTGGGATTAGTACCCTCTACTGTTTGGCTTCGACTAAGCATTGGGGGTTTTTATACATTGTATTTGGGCTCATTAGAATTTTATCGGGGCGATAGCTGTGGGCGGTCTGACCGCATATAATAGTTAACAAGGTCGTTCCATAAAGCAAGATAAGCTTGTGAAGCTAGCCAAGCTTAGGGTCTGATAACTGGCAGCTCATAAAATGTGACATAGTTTGTTTGTTCTTGTTAAAACCAGCTGCGATGAGTTGGTCTCCACTCAATTTAGGTTTTTTGATGGCTCCGGTTGCAAACCAGACTTTCGTTTGATTCTAAAGTAAAACTTTCGAATAAACCGTTTTCAAACCTAAACTGTTTTCCCAGCCAGTTCAATGGAATTGACTACCGCATTTAATCAGAATTTTGTGCCAGGGCGAGAACAAAGCCTAATGAGTTAACATGCGGATTAACCTGTCAGGGCGACTCGGTGAGCTCACATGCAAATTAAAACCAGCAGCTTAATATAAAATTCACCAAGATTCAAATCCTGTCACGTTGTGCGGCTTTGCAGGGTGGTCCAATTAACAAAAGCCAAAGGCGGACGCAGCTGGAGTGGGGCGCCAACGGCACATCCTGGCCAAAAAAATAAATAATAATAATAATAAAGCCATTTGAGGATCAAATCGGTTCAGGTAGTCAGCGCCAAAAAAACAGAGCCAACAATTAACACAGTAGTCCAAAGATCAAGACCTCAACATGCGATTCCAGGAGAAGCTAAGACCAGCCAGAAAACGTGGAGGTGTGCATAATTAATTTGCGTCGCTGCCACACACTCTGGCGAGGCACAGCAAAATGATTCATTAGCCGGCCTCCAATCAGGCCGGAACTGACACATGGCAGGGTTTCGGAGATAGCCCAGGTCTCTGGGCCCGCCCAGGTTCGCAAGTTGATTTGCATCGAACATGTGCGCCCCAGCAACAGATACTGTCTGAAATGCAGCCGGAAAGGTGTTGATTGCTCAACTGGCTGCGGTGCTCCAATTGCCTGCGCCGAGCTCCCGCCCTACCCTCAATCACCACAGAGCGCCACCCATGCTCCGCTGTCTACAATGAATTAAAAGAAATGTCCGCAGCCAGCAGCAGCAGCAGCAGCAGCAGCAGCTTGTTTAATCAGAATATTTAAATTATTCATTGATTAAAACTGCAACCAGATCAAGCTGCAGCCACTCAACCTGCCTCCGACTGACATCCCCTCCACTCCACCATCCCCGCTGTGTGTTCCTCTGTGCTGCTTGCTGGCACTTGTGTCTGTGTCTTGTCGTTTCAATTTGGTTGTAGGTGTTGCTGCAGCCAGTCTGTAGGTGCCATTCCCAGGAATTGAAGAAACCGTCTCCACCTCCCCCTAAGACCAGCTCTGCTAAGCGCTGGCTCTCTGTCTGCGCGCAAAATGCCACCCAAAATGAGACACACAAGAAGCTGCCCACAACAAAGCGAAAGGGAATTCAATTCCTTGTCATGATTAATGCATTTGCCAAGCAACTCACTGAAAGGGTATACAATCAGTACTGCAATTGAATTTTCTAAGCAGCCGTTACAAAGCAAATGCAATTGTTCAACAATTGTTAAAGAACAAAGCATATTTAAGATTCATGCCAAGCCACGGCCCAGGGCTTAAAAGGGTTTGTTAAGCCTGGAAACTTCAAGTTTTCTATATTTCAATTTGGTTGCACGCAATGTCTTGGGTTTTGGTCGGCTCTAGCTCCTGATCCTTAAAAAATAGGAATACCAACAAATAGCCACACATATTTTGAAAGAAACATAAGAGCGGAGTTTTCAGAATTCCCATAACTCTATGGCAATTATGAAATATATTTGACTGAAACTTTTAGGATTTAATTATTTGATATGATAGAATTTGATATTATATAATAAAATATGATACGAGATTAAAAGGAGTACGGTCACATATAGCTTGTATTATGCTGGAAAAACAAAAGATTTTCATATGCAAAACTGTTGCGATCAAGTGTTCCCTAGGAGCTATGAGAGATCGGAGATAATATGATGTGATATGATGCTACTGAAAGATTCACATATTGCTTGAAATTTTCAATTATTTAAAATATAAATATATTTACTACAAAAACTCATGTACCGACCAATTGTTCTATTGGAAATCATATGATATTATGGATATGATATGATATTAAAAGATGTATAACTCGTAATTTTAAAATGTGATTGAGATATCTTGGAAAAATATGTTTGGCATATAAATAGTCAAGCTGCAAAAAATTATTCCTTTAAAAGCTATATGATAATAGGAATCAGAAATTGTTGCTTAAGATAACTTAGAACTCAAAAAATTGTTTATTTTTCTAAAAAACTGAAGTTTCTATCTAACGGGCAAAAAGACAGACAAATATATTTCATATTTTATTTTAAAATATGTATATCTCTCTCACATTTCACTTCAATCTGTAGTTCCTGACTTGGTCGCAGTGGGACAACTGCTGCCGCCCGCTGTTTGGCTGTGCGTGCCCGACAATCATAAGAGATATCTTGCAGATGAGCTCGCTGCAATCATATTCTCTCACCGGGTTGACAGAAGCGCCTACCTGTTGTCATCAATTAGGTAACAAGCACACGCGACCGATAAATATTACGATTAGCGAGAGTATCCAGGGTATCCAGTAACCCGGCGGAGTCTCCTGGCTGCATATCTACAAATGGTTTAAGCTGCTTGCTGTGATCTCAGATCTCTTATCTGATTTGTAAATAAAAATGTTTTTTATTTGGACCCATCGAAGGGGCTCTTAGAGTAAGAGGCTGAGGGATCTGTTGCAGATGGGAGGGGGGGTGAGCACTCGACTGCAGTCATAATTTATAGTGTGTGCATATGGCAGGCTCCTTGGACGGGGGCTGCCTGGGTTGGCGCACCTCGTGCTGCTAGCAAATTAAGTACTAAAATAAACGACCAATTTACTGATTATGCAAAACATGCAATTAATTTTTTTCCACTCCGCCAACATTTATTCCAAATCTTCCATGCTCGGTATTAACTAAAACTTGTTGTTGTTTTGTTGTTGTTGTTGTCCCGCGAAATTGTCGTAACGAGTGCGAAAATTAATTGCCACAACAACAAGTGGAAAATTTATTTGAAAATGCGCTGACTTACAGGCATGTAGAAAATGCCAGGTCTTATTTATTATCCATAACTTTAGCTTGACTAATTTGCATATTAGGTTAACTAATTGAATTAGAAATCGAAATTATTTTTACTTTTAATTGAGTTTGTGTTTTAATAGTATAGAGGGATGTCCCGTCGAAAGAGGGGCAAGGCGTCCCTGTCACCGAGACGGCGATGAAGGAGAGAAGCAGCTTCGATCTAAAAAATCTCTCATCATTCAGCTACGTTTGTCAATCAATTGAATTCATTTAAATATTGTCAACAAATAAGACATTAAGTAGTTATACATTTTTCGCTTTAAAATATTATATGGAATCCTCAAAGGGAAAGACCAATTCAGAGCAGAGCACACGTGCAGGCCGCAATTAAATTCCCAGCTCCAGGCTGGCTTCTGTTTTCGAGGGTCCAGCTTGACGGCCGCCAAGTCGGGTCATAAAATGAGCGGCTTTGCTTTTGAGAACCGGGCATATAAATCAGATTGAAGAAACAGCAACAGGCAATAAAAGTTGCAGTCTGAATATTTCGTGAGGCCCTCTTCTGCTGCCTGGCCGGCCACACGCACAATTCCCTAGAACTTGGCCATCGAACAAGGCCGACAATGAGGCGGGCAATCAACCAAAATGTCATAATACTGATGGCGTTCCGGCGACGGCCACAGGATGCTTATCTTGTTAACACCGTGGCCACAACCCGACTGGTCCAACAAAAACCTAAAATCGGGTAGCAAACTGATAACGGATCTGCAGAAATGCTTATGAAATGCTGTTTTTATACGCTTCGAGAGAATATTATAGCTCTGTCATGAAATATACATATATATTACAGATTCCGTATAAAAATCCCGAGCCTATATTGCCTATTCACCAACTAATTAGTTGGGAAACTTCTAGCCTTCGTCATGAAACTTTATCTATATTCGCAATTTTCTTGCATTTTCCGTCTGATCCAACGACTATATTATATAGCCGACCATTGAAAATTAAGTTCCAATATGAAGATCAGTTTCATTTATCAAGATATATTTCCCAAACTAGGTATTTCTTAACTTATATCGAACTTCTTTAACTTATAGTTTCTTAGAAAGAATTACACAAAAATTCAGATTTTACATGGAAAGCTCAGGAATTACGAGCTTTACTGTTCAAGGGTATTTAAGCTCCGGCCTATTAGTCTTTCAATTATATTTCTTTTTTTTTTAAAAACAAGCATTTTAGTCGGGTAATTTGTTGAAATGAATGAAGAACTATGTCGGAACTGAAATTGAAGTAAGAATTTTAAAAAAAACGTTTATGCGTCTTTCTGGGAACAACCCGATAAACTCGAAAAAGAACCTAAAGAACTTGTTCCAATAAGAGACATAATTATAGTCAATATAACTGAATGTGATCAATCATTTTGTAAAAGCAATTAATCCGCGAATCGTGTCAACTGGCAACGCGTTTAAAGCCCTGCTTAAAAGGCTGAGCCCCAGCTGGGCCGCAGGTGTCAGTGTCCGCGTCTGGCCCGAAAGAAGCATGTCAAGAAGCTTGAGTACAGCTTCCTAACGTCTTTAAGCAATTAAAGCCACAAATAATGCGCGAGGCGATAAATTTTGTTGAGTGCGTTCACATGAAAGTTGTCAAAAAGCGTTTGAGAAATTTTCACCGCGAGCGCCACATAAAAAATAAACCTAAAAAAAACCTAAGACATGACTTGGGATGTTTATCAAACACCTCTGCCAATGCGTGAGGCCTCGAGGTGTGGCACCAAGCATGCCGCACGGATCCATGCTACACGCAAGACCCAGACCCCAACCCATAGAGCAGAGACAGAGCCCATACTTGGGACGACGACGACATCGCCTGATAGCCAAGCGATAAGCAACATTACCGTACAATTTTCAATTAACACGAGGCAACTGTAAAGAGCTCTCGGCTCAGGTATGCCACATGGCATTCCGAATGGACCGATAGCCCGTGCCTTGGCTCTGCCACCACCAGAGTGGCGCTTCCAGGCAAAGCCTGAAACGGCTCCGCAGCTTTTCTACAAATTGTCTAATCTATGCGCGCCTCCGACTCCACTCGGGCCTGGTCAGTCTGGTGATGGTGGTGCATCGATCTCTGGTAGTGAAAACTTGTCGACCAGCAGGCACCACGAGACCAGAACTGGCCACAGTAGACTATTTATCATTCGAGCTGCCGCCTAGTGGCGGTCGTAAAAGCTCTTTATGGCTGCTTCTGCTTCTACTTCTGCTGTGGATCGCTCCAGCCGTATCCTATCCAACTAGCTCCATATACATTTTCAAATGTCTCTTAGGCAATTGGTTTTTTTCGTTTGCTTTCGGTGTCCACGCTTCAGTTTGACAGTTTGCATTGAGCTGTCGCTCGTTTTATGCATGAAATGATTAAGCTTAGGGTGAAGGCATTATGCAACAGTAGCTGAGGCTATTCCAGAGAACATATGGGCCCCTCTTGGGCTTGATACCCTTCATGTGTTCCAACGGAGGAAAAATGATCCTCAGAGCTCTATATTGTTTAGAGGAGCTCACATACCATGTTTGGTAACTCTAACATGTCTTGTCCCAGAGTTGAATTAGGTGCAGCCAGACTTAAGAGCCTGCAGAAATTGCTTTTTATTAATATTTAAATCTCATTTTCTTGGGATTGGTATCCTTGCAAAGTGTGTATTAGGAACAACAATTCATTACCAAATACTAAATTGCCCAACTGTAGCATGTGTAGTTCCGAAGTAAGCAGGTTTCAGCCGGACTCAGAATACCATAATTCAAGGTGACTCGGAGGAAAGATAAATAATATTTTTAAAAGCATAAGAACAGCTTTAAATATCTGCTAACACTTCTTATTCTTGGAGCATACATTTGATATGCTAGGGTTCGACAGACTTACACAGTATACATATATCATTAGAAACCTGTTAAATACTTTATAATTTTGTACTGAAGAACTCATATACCCAATTAACCATCTTCAGATCGCGTAGTTCCTGAGTTAGTTGAGTCCAGTCAGATTAAAATAGTCTGTATTAATTACAGGCGGTACAGTAGGCAAGAATACTAAACTACATTCAACCGTTTGTCAGACTTTTATTTTCTCAGACTCTAAAAATTTTAAATTGTAGGCAATGTCTGGGCTCTTAAGACTGGGCTACGGTGGTCACCTGCTGAACCTCTGCTTTGGCAGCAGACAGAACAGGGGCGCCTTTTTGGAGCCACCCAAATGGATATCTCGGGAGCTGCAGCGAAAATATTCTCATAATTGTGAGAAATTTACAGTAGTTATGGTGCGGCATGGGGAGTCCGAGTGGAACCAGCAAAATCTCTTCTGCGGCTGGTACGATGCCCAGCTTTCGGAGAAGGGGCGCAAGGAGGCGAGTGCGGCGGGCAAGGCCATCAAGGATGCCAAGCTGAGGTTCGACGTGGCGCACACATCGCTATTGACACGAGCCCAGGACACATTGCAGTCCATACTGGAGGTGACGGGACAAAAGGATATATGCATTCAGAAGACGTGGCGTCTCAATGAGCGCCACTATGGCGGGCTGACGGGACTGAACAAGTCGGAGACGGCCAAGAAGTATGGCGAGGAGAAGGTTAAGATCTGGCGACGTAGCTTCGATACTCCGCCGCCGCCAATGGAGCAGGATCACAAGTACTACGAGTGCATAGTCAAGGATCCCAGATATTGTGATGGACCCAAACCGGACGAGTTTCCCAAGTCCGAATCCCTCAAACTGACCATCGAGCGCACTTTGCCCTACTGGAACGATGTGATTGTGCCGCAGATAAGGCAGGGCAGAAAGCTGATCATCGCCGCACACGGGAACAGCCTGAGGGGCATTGTGAAGCATCTGGATCAGATTTCCAATGAGGCCATCATGGAGCTCAATCTGCCCACTGGCATACCCTTTGTCTACGAGCTGGACAAGTGCATGCTGCCGCTGGCGCCCATGAAATTCCTGGGCGATCCCGAAACCGTCAAGAAGGCCATGGAATCTGTGGCCAAGCAGGGCAAGGCAAAGTAGTATGGGGACAGTCAAAGGTTATGCACAGCAGCCAAAATAAATTACGATAAATACAAGAAAAAGGTCAAAATAATAATTCTTACCCAATGCACTTGCCTGTCCCAATCTATAGCTGAATCTGTATCTGAATCCGAATCAGAATCGAAATCGCAATCACAATTCAGAGAGTGAGCGAAATAAACGCGAATGTCAAGCAGCAAATAAATTTATTTGATTTTAATTGACAATGAAAAGTCAACAAAGGCTGCAAGACAGCTCCTCTGCTGGATGTATCTACATATATATGCATATAGTTATATATATATATATATATATATATATATATATATATATATACATCTCAGAGTTAGCTGGCTGCAGGGTAATAAGTATGTCTCAGTCTTTTGTCTTCGGTATGCAGTCTGTTCAGAGCCAATCCCAGACTTATTTCAACGTCGATTTTAATTGTTGTTGTTCGGGTTCAGTTGGAATTTCTGTTGCGCGACATTCAAATGGGTCGAATTTTAATTTGTTTAAATGAAATACTCATTTAGGTTTTATTGACAAACAAATTGAATTGATTGATCTAAATGAATTTATGCGGTCAGCGACGAACGTCTAACAAATGCACGCTCCCGCTCTTTCTTTCACTCTTTCTTTTGTTTTTTTTACCCCCACCTTTACCCCTATGCCATGCACAAGTTTCACACTCACAATAGCTTATATTCATATTCATATTCTTATAAGTCAACACTGAAAATTTTTTGAGTCAATGTTGCTTCTGGATATTACGAGCTTTAACTGCCGAAGCAACATGCGTCAAAAAAGGTTAGATTTCTCAGACAACTTATTAAACAGTGTGACCATATTGATTAATATGGTCTGGCCAGTGATGAAAAAGACTAATAAGCGTGTGATACGAGATTTCTGGGGTTAAACAATAGTTTCAACTTTATATTTATATTATAAATATGAAAAACATAATTCAAACAATTATATAAGATAAAATAATTGTTAACCCCAATTCCAAAATTTTGATTATGCCATTTCTTCCGTTAAGTCTTCTTTATTAAAACAATCAAAAAAAGACAAAATAATTTTAAATAGTTAAAAAAATATTTATCAACTGTTGCAGTATTACAGATTATTTAGTTTGTTTTTCCACTTGATCTCCGGATAGCTTTAAGGTATTTGGCATGCACAAATCGAAAAGCGTGAGCTCCACATTATTTGAAACTTAATTATGTAAAAGAAAAGCAGAGCTGGTGCGCATCTTTGGCATCTCTTGCGCGAGTTGGTTCTACTACAAATACGAATGCAGCATAGAAATTGAGGGAACATAAAAATGTTTGCACTTCGTATTTGTCGCACATAAAATCTAATATCGAATTACAAGAGCTTGCGCGGAGAGCTAGTCGCCACGGTTCGGGCAACGCGTTTCATGGGGCAGCAGGCGGCATGCGGCATTTGGCATGCAGCAGGTCCATGCAGCGTGCGTGTCAGCGAAACTTTGTCTGGCCGACTGGCTGGCAGGCGTGCCCCAAGCTACAAAAGCTGCTGCCCAAGGTCCCGCTGCCCCGTCTGTGGCTGCCCATAAAGAAACTGAATTGAGTTAAATGTGCGATAAATTGCTTTTTGCATTTATCATGGTGCGCGCAGAGCGGGCCAAAAGCTGGAGTCGAGCCAGACCAGGCCAGACCAGCCCCGACCCAGGCCACAGGCCAGACCTAGGCCTAGGCCCAGTGCCGGGCTGAAGACGCTGCCAGGCCAGGCTGCCAACGGCTGTGGCGAATATTGAACAAGATTTTTAATTAGCCGCAAAAAAAAAAAAAATGAAAACAAGCAAATGTGCTCCAGTCGCGGGAGCCCGGCTAGGAGATGCCCTAGACCCAGCGGGAAACTGCCGAAACAATCCTTAAATAATGACATTTCTCCAGCTTATGGAAAAATGTTTGGATGTATCCAAAAGTTAAATATTATCATTCAGTATATGATTGTTATGAGATATCGATAAAGAAGATAAGATTCCTCTCCGATTGGTATAGAAGAATATATATTTTTATATGCCAGTCTCTAGCTTTTGGAAAGTCCGAGATCACGTAGATTAACCCAGCTCGTTGTTTTGATCAAGAACGTACATATACATATACATTTTACAGTCGGAGCTGCTTTCTTATGCCTTTTAC
This sequence comes from Drosophila virilis, assembly GCF_030788295.1. NCBI lineage: Eukaryota > Metazoa > Arthropoda > Insecta > Diptera > Drosophilidae > Drosophila > Drosophila virilis. Next base: position 33,336,705 of record NC_091544.1, read on the forward strand.
ATATGTACGTGTGCACAAAAACGTAATACCCCTTTTCATCACTTTCAATGACTTTAGGGTATGAAAGGAAACGAAATAAATGAACAGTAGAAATGAAGGCAAATAAAATGTGAACCACAAGAGAATTTATCGCTTATGCGTCGCCTGGGCCAGATCCTGGCTAAGGATCTTGCTGATGTAGGGCAAAAAGCTGGAGACACGCGTATAGACATCGGGCTTGCCCTGGGCGCAGGTGGCGCTGCCATAGGACACAATGCCCACCAGCTGCAGTGGACGGCCGCTGGCCGTCAAGATCAGTGGACCACCCGAGTCACCCTGTTGGTCGGAAATGCCAGTAGTTGAGTTAAGCAGGGCAAATCTTAGGTCAAACGCGCTACTCACCATGCAGGCGCCCTGGCCGGGCGCTGAGAGTGCGCAAATCTCGTTGGGTGTGACGCGAAAGCCTTTCTGGACGCATTCCTCATTCGAGATGGTCTGATAGTTGAGCACCTGCAGCCGATCCGGCACCTGAGCGCCCGTACTGGTGGGTGTTATGGAGCCCCAGCCGGTAAGACGGACCGGCATCTGGCGGCCAATGCGTGCGCCGCCACCCAACGGCACGGCGGCAATCTCCGCGAGCTGCAGCTGAAATGGCGGACTGATCCTCAGCAGGGCAATGTCATTGATGATGCGCGGACTCATAGTATACAGCGGATGCACGTGCTTGGCCACAATTCTGTGCCGATGGCGTCCATCCAGCTGCCAGTTGAGTGTGCCGCCCAGCACGCTCAAGTTGCCCACCTGCAGCTTGTCCACGCAATGCGCCGCCGTCAGGACATGCTGCTCGCTGACGATGGAGCCGCTGCAGAAGTGCCGCCAGCGTCCGCGGCGCAGCATCTGTATGGAAACCTGAAACGGCACCGATTCGTTCATCAATTGGCCACCATTGATGCGGGCTGCATCCAGCTCTCCAGTCAGACCCTTTCCAGACTCGGGAATGTTGCTTGCAACTTCGCCTGCTAGAATCAGACAGAGGATAATCCCGAAGAGCAGTTGATATTTTGGTATCATTATGTCAGTTTACACTTTACGAATATGTGCGTATCTGTCGAGCTGTATCTTTTATACGGCATCTTCAGCTGGGGCTTGATAAATATGCCTGAGATAAGACTAAACAAATGCTTGCAATTTTTTGTTGCATAAAAAAAATATTTAAGCTCTCACAAATATATTTTTATATGCATATATATAGATGATTATGAACAAGGTCATGGTTGAGAAATTCTCACCTTAGGAAATCCAATTAAAGTCAAGTTTTTTTACACGAGTTCTAGGTTAAAGATATTTTTTATATTTGCTGTAATCAGAATTAGTTCCTCAGATTTAAATAAAAAATCGAAAACACATAATTTTTATAAAAACAAAGCCCCTGTGAAAACAGATGGCAGAAAATGCCTTTTGAATTGGAAATTAAAATATATTATTAATTATATAGTGGAATAAATTATATATGGAAAGATATATAAGAGTAGCGAGCCAATGTTCAAGAACGACCGACATATCTGTAGCCATCGATCAACTTTCTAAACGTATATATTTAATTATCTATCACGTTCCGTTGCGCCTAATCATATTTCGTAATGAACTTTTCTTTTTGCCGAAAATAAATGAAATGGCGCTTACAATTACAAAAATTTCAAGTGACGCGTGAGAAGGTCAAAAGTTTTCCGGACGCAGTGAATGTGGCCAAAAGACATGACGGGAAATTGAGACTGGAAGCGGCAGCCGCACTGAGACCTCGACCGCGACCGAAGCCCCTACCAAACAGTGGCCAGCGTTGGGGCTACTGCACAGCTGCAGTTGAAATTGAGATGCAGTTGCAACTCACACACACATACATGCAGCACGTTCATGAACTTTGCTCGGTTAACCTGCGCTTGTGGTTCCTGTTGCTGTTGCAGTTGAATTTCGGCTCGCATAGCTTGTACGCGTGGCAATTTAAGCACCTGGGGCTGCTCGCAGGCTCCTCACATATGCGAACTGATCTCATTTTCCGTTTTCCCTCGGCTAATTTGATTTGTCTTTGCGTAAATTGAAAATGAGCCTCTCAAGGATTTCATACACACATTCACATAAGTAGTGTAATTTCAAGCAGCTGCAACACTTATGTGCTCATATGTGCTCCATTTCGAGATTGATTTTACAATTTGAAATCAATGCTAATTATGGTGATTGCATTTGGAACTGTAACTGATATGCAAATTTGGTCGGACCAAGATTAAAGACGGATATTCAATATAATGAAGTCCTCAAAATGTTCTTCAATCAGAACTAATTGAATGATATTCAACTGATTTTATATTCTATGAAATACTATCATATAAATAAAAAAAAATAATCATAAATAAATGTTGTTTTTAATATATACATCTATTAATAAATGGCAGCTCTGTTTTTTTTTATTATATTTAGAATATGTTATCAAATAGAAGACAATAGAATATAGGTAAGGTCCAAAGTTGAATTTCTGAGGTAAACAATGCACTCAAGTACATATTATCATTGTAGTCAAAAAATATAATATTTTCTATGACTGTGCATTGTCTTTATTTTTATATATTTTTCTAATGCTTGTACTTTAGATATAGCATTTATTTGGAGTTTATTCCAGGGAATACAGCATATAAACTTAGAAAAAAGCGTATTTATGAGTAGGAGTACCTGTGAGATGCATATTTACGAGTGTGTGTAAATAACAATGTACGTATCTATGAGTATACCATACTGTGCGTATGAGTACATATGAGTATTCGTATCTAATAGTATGCATATAGGTGAGTATTGTGCTTATCTATGAGTATGAGTACTTCTGTGTAGAAATCTATGACTATACGTATCTTTGGTATATATGAGTACGCATATATGTGAGTATTTGTAGCAATACGTACACGTAGTTATGCGTATGCGTTTCAATGAGTATACGTACTTGTAAGTATGCCTATCTGCGAGTATTTCAATTTATGAGTTTTCTCATATGTGAGTTTCTAAGAGTATGCATATCTTTGTGTATTCATTTATAAGTATGCATATCGTTGAGTATGCAAATCTCTGAGTATTTGTGTGTGTCAGTATGCGTATATTTGGGTATGAGTATATTTAGCAAACAAGAGGATACGTTTATCTTGCCCGACGAATGCTTATCAGCATTAAGAGAGTAGAAATCATTATATAACTTTAAGTATAACTTTGTCCAAATCACAAAGTAGAAATCATTTATAATTTCAGCTTGAATTTTCGCAAATTGACTTCTAGCTAGTCAGTCACTATATTTAAAAAATGGATGTGTGTCCCGTTTCCAGCTGTACTCTATTAAAAACACACAAAGGCCTCAAAATGTTCTTCTTCTTCCACAATTACTCATGTTCCCAGGGAAGCCACCCAAGAAATTAGTCGAACTGGTCAGCTCACAGGCTTAGGGCAGCGAGTGCATCACATAGTAGAGTCCAAACTTAAGAAAGCAATTTCAGATGTGCCCAGGCCCGCACACCTGTGTACCTGCCCGCCCCACACCTAGAAGCCGGGCAGCTGGAAGTGGCGCTGCAGACGAGCATCGTTCATGTGGGTGTGTGAAATAGGGCTAAGAGCAAAGAGCTGGGAGCTGAAAGCTCCACGAGTTGCGACTGCGTGCTGGACAGGGACTTGCCAATAGGCACAGCTAGAAACAGGGCGGGGCGAGCGGGTTGGGGGCGTTACGGTGTGGGTTGCATGGCACTCAGCATGCGATTTCATTTTGATAATAATGGCAAAGTCAAATAATTATAATGATCATGATTACAATCATCGATGCGAGCAGCGCTGTCGAGGCGGAGGCTGCAGCCGAGTATGAGACGGTGACTGAGACTTAGACTGAGGCCGAGGCCGAGTCTGTGGCATCATCAACGCAGCAACTTGGCCAAATGACTAAGCAATTTACCGTTTTGTATAGATTTCAAACTCATGCACCCATCTACTACTCCCCCTACCTGTAACTCTGTCCCAGCATCATCCGCTGCCCCTGACCATGGCCCTGGCTGTGGCTGTTGCACGGACGGCGCGCATCTTCAATGAAATTTCAGGTCAATTGTGTTCTGCGGCTGCGTCTGAGTCCCAGAACCCGCCTGCAACTACTTTGCCAGAGCGAGAAGGTATGCGAGTGCGAGAGACGTGTATCGAATACGAGTCAACCGCAAACACAGCTCTTGCCAATTTCTATTTTCGTACAGCATTCTAGACAGTATTTTGTGTGAGCAGTGTGTTTGAATACCCTAGCTTCATAGGGATAGTTCGAATCATGGCGAAACTTGCAACATTCAATCCTTTAAAGTTTTATTTAGACATATGCCACCCTTCGTATCCTCTAAAGTATATACATACATAGATACAAAATGTAATGCTTGAAAAATGTATATACTTATTTTCAATTAACTTTTGCAAAACGAGTTAAACTGTATGCTGGTGCCAAGCTTAGCAGCATTATCTTTTACCAAAAAAGTATTCAAATTCTTAATCATGACATAAAGAGCCCAGTCAATGAGCTATGTTGATCTGCTTCTTTTCAGATCTGTCCCCCAGCCTTAAAAATGTCTAGATGAAACGGTTTAGATGAGTAGCATATCCCAAAAGAACTAAGGGAGTATCGGTAAACTAAACAAAATGATGTTTTAAAAATGTTCTTGGTATCACGATAACTTAACCAAGCTCAACAGTATAAGTTAATATACCACTAATATATGATATACATAAGCATCAACATCGGGAAATATTATACTTACTGATATTAGTAACATTTATATCATAGCACCAATAGAAATCAATGACCGTACACCATTTTTTTTCTAGTAATTTAACATACCTTAACATTATTTAAAAAAAAAAAGATTTTCAATATGTTGCTTACAGCTAATTAAATTACATTATCGGAGTACTAAATGATATAGATTTTATAAAACAATATTTTCAAATATTTGACCGTGCTGCGTTTTTTATTTATACATGCTTTTCTATCTAAATTGAGCCAAGAAATATATCTAGCATTTGTATCTGATTGTGGGTGCAAGGGTATATTATGTGCAACACTTTCCCAGTTAACTGTTTTGTCTGGTTTTTTATTATTATTATTTTCTTGTTGCACCCATCCCCCCTTCCCCACGCTCTGAGAGCCCGCTGCGTAGGCGCTTTCCACAGATTAATTGAAGTCATAAGCAATTGTAAACTTATCGCTTTGGTCTGTGGACGGGGCCAGACGCTGGTTGCGGGCGGCAGTCGGATAACTTATTTCGCGTCTCTTAACTATTTTCATCTTCTTCTATATATATATATATATAAATATATATATATTTGTATTTTATGTTGCGGCTTTGTCGATTTATCGATTCGCAGGCAGAAGTAGAAGCTGAAGCAACCGCAATGACAGTTAGCTTTGTTGTTGCTGTTGCATTTGGTGCTGGCGTTGCTTAATTTGCTGCTATATTTGATTGTGGCACACTTTGCGCAATTATTTGATTGCGTTTCTATTAAGTACCGATACAGTTCAAGAGTTCAACAATCAGTAGCCAATGGCAGCTCATTTATTTTATTCCGCTCGAGGTTAAATTCCATTTGCTCTTCAGCGTGCAGTTGAGGCAGCCACTTAATGCCGTTGGAGGCACTGCAAACTAATCAAACAAACTCTTTAATTGAGTTGTTGCACTCGGTTGTTGCCCTACGCTGAGTAACAAAACGGAACTTGCGTTAAAATTTTGGGACTCACGGGTGGAAATTAACCCCCCATCAAGCTGGATTCTCTAATTAATCAAATGATATTTGGACTGAAAGGCGTTAGAGCTTAACACAGGAGAAGGACAACGAAACAGTCCCGACAGGCTCGGACCTTGAAATTCATTTTTGTGCGGGCCCGGGCCTGTCCCGAAAAGTACGATAAGACATGGATCCATATCTGAATATTGAAGCTGATCTTACTTCTTGAACAATCGATAGAAATATCTACTTCCCACAACCTATTTAAAATGAAGCGGTTGTTATATAAAAAGTCTTGAGAACAATTCAAAATAAAACAAGTAAGAGGTTCTAGTCGGGAGCTCCCGACTAGAGAATACCTTGAACCCTCATATTCCAACACCAAATAAATTTAAAAAAAAAGTTCCCTTGGCAGGATTCGAACTCGCGAGGACCAACATCTAATATTTCAAGTCACTAGCTTTTATAGGTTCTGAGATCCTTGCGTTCATACATACGTATGGACGCACAGACGGACGGACAGACGGACAGACGTACGGACAGGCGGACATGGCTAGATCGACTCGGCTATTGATGCTGATCAAGAATATATATACTTTATGGTGTTGGAGATGCTTCCTTCTGCCTGTTATATACATTTGCATTTTGCACAAATACAATATACCCTTTTAAACCATTTTTAATGGGTTCAGGATATAAAAAACATGTGAATAAGAAAGTGTAGTATGTTTTTTTGTTGCGTGCACCTACTGAGCCGGGCTTTGAAATTAAAACCCCCGCCGGTCTCTAGTAGATACAGCTGCGAAAGAAAACATACCACCAAGAAGCATTTAAATTGAGCACAGATTTAGTTACTCTATGATTCTTTTAGACAAGTGCTTTACGCAGCTTTAAACAATGTCAAGTCAAGTTTTCACTCCTATGTTACATTATGATAAAGCACACATGTTTTATAATTTGGCCCAAATATTAATCGAGGGAAAAGAAAATCGAGGGGGCGACAGTTGCAATTCATTTTCAATTAAATCCGCAACAACATTTTAATTGTTTGTCTGCGGCAGCCCCAGCAACGAGGCGAATGAATAAGCAAACATATGTTCAGGGAATTGCGAACCATATTTACACGCCAGTTAGGCGAACGGGGGGATCCCCTCCCATTACTGCACCCCTCCTTCCTCACACAATCTGCCTCAATCCTTACGTCCGCAATCTCAAGCGGAAGCCCAACAGATTTAGATTAAGGCTTGCGGCACGAGCTGAAACTTGAGGCTTTGAGGCACGTTTAGTTGCAAGGCACACACAATAAAACACAACACACACACACACACACACACACACGCACACACACGAACACCCACTGGGCGGCTTTGCCATGAATTTCAATTCGCGTCTTTTCATTTATGCTCGCAAGCGTAAGCAAACTTTCAAGACGGCAATAAAATTCGCTCTCTAACGCCGTCAAACTTCCGGAACCACTAAATTCACGTGCTGTGTATTTACATATGTAAGTGTGAGTGTGTTTGTATGTGTGTGTGTGTGTAGGGGGAGCATGCGGGTTGGGGGTCGCAATAAGGAGCTGCTGAAGACAGGCAGCTGCTGTTTGTGCTGCCTACTTCTACGACTGCCTGTCACATTTCCATTAGCATTTGCCATTTAACTCATCAGCTATGCATGTGTGTGTGTGTGTGCGTGTGTGTCTCTGTGTATCATCCTGCTGCTGCGTCTGTTTAGCACATTTATTACCCATATTTTGACATCCGGCTTTTATCCTTTCGCTCAATCTCCAATCTGATGCGCCATAATTGCAGCCTTTAGCGACAGGCACAGCCCAGCCGTATATCATATGCATAAATGTGTGTGTGTGTGTGTGTGTGTGTGTGTTTGTGTGTGTGCGTGTGTGTGCCCAACCATATCCAGGCAAAAGTTTATTATTGCCATTGTTGTTATTGTTATTATTATGCTTACATATGTTCTCCGTTTTAATTATTCAGCCACTTGGCAAGCGTTGAGCGTTTAAAAAGTTTATCCTTTCAGATCACAAAAAAAAAATATATCCATAGAGTAGGGGAGTCACAAATTAAAATCATGTCTAGGGCTCGACTAATGTACTTGCAGCACTCGTATATGCTCTTAAAATCACAACTTGGCTCTTTAGTTGCGCATCGCCTTTCTATGCGATTTTCACGAGTTAAAGCCACCTAGAATGTTGATTCCTTCAGACTTCAAAACAAATTCTACTGTGCATATAATTGATATACTTTTTAAGCTCCGACTTTCTTTTTCAATTGCACTTCACCCTTCTAGGCGATTTTCGCCGGTTCAAGCATTTGAAAAAGTGTATCCTCTCTGATCTTTAAAGATATTTTTCCAAGGATATATGTGCAATGCTTAGTGAGGGTGCATAAACTAATAGTGAGAGCTTTCTGCTGACTGATATAACTGATATGCTTTAAGACTTTACACTTTAGTTATTAATTGCAAATCGCCTTTCTATGCGATTCTCCTGAGTGGTATTTGCTAGAATTTGATATCTCATGGCAGGGAAGCAGCTTACGATAGTTGGCACTAAAGTATATATGTTTGAATTTATGTTTCTATTCCCTGAACCCATTAAAAATGGGTATAAGAGTATATTGTATTTTTGCGAAATCGAAATGTATGTAACAGGCAGATGGAAGCATCTCCGACCCCATAAAGTATATATATTCTTGATCAGCATCAATAGCCGAGTCGATCTAGCCATTTCCGTCTGTCTGTCCGTCCGTCCGTCCGTCCGTCCGTCCGTCCGTCCGTATGTATGAACGCAAGGATCTCAGAACCTATAAGAGCTAGAGACTTGACTTTTAGATGTAGGTGCTCCTAGTGTCTGCGCAGATCGAGTTTGTTTCCGATAATCGATAACTTACTCCGTTTCCAAGCAATCGATAAAAATCGATATCCATATCCTGTTTGTTGGGTAATTTTGGTAAATAATGAGAGCTAGAGTCAACAAACTTGACATATAGCTTCTAAAAGAGAATATATATGCATTTGATGTTGGAAGAAGAGGCTTCAGGGTATCCCTAGTCGGGAGCTCCCGACTAGATCCTCTTACTTGTTGTATATGAAAATCGAGAAATTTCATATTTAGCCTAGGCTTCTTGAATGCAACTCACATGCTATGGATCTTAGAGTTAGTCCAATCGTAAATCTTAGGTATTCCATCTAACCTAAAGTTGATCAATAGCCATTTTGGTTGGTTGCTGCTGCAATCATTAGCAACTTTGATAAATTGATTTTTGTGGCAAATTTGACAAATTTGCTAATCAAACAAAATGCCAGAAGATTGGGAAGAGACAGAGGAGAGCAGCAGAGGAACAGCTTTGCCTTTAACAGTTGAAAGGTGTTTTTAATTACACAAAGTAGTTGACAAGAGGAACAATTAGAGGCCGACGACGACTGAGCTCTGGCTCGGGGTGACATTTAACCAAACGGAAAAGTGCAAATATTGTCAGTTAGTCCCAGATTGAATGGAATGGTTAAGGCAAAGGCAAAGACAGAGGGAAAGGTAAGACGGGCATAAACCCACACAGAACATCATTAGTGTCTCGCTCCGCCGCCCCTGCCATTAGGCATCAGGGCATCAGAGGGATGCTCGACTTTGTCTTGAGAGTTGAGAAAATTGACAGCCAAGTCGCAAGGCAAACAGCACAAATTTCCACCAGGTCTCCGGACCGCGACCAGCTTTTTGGCTCTGTGCAGATTTTCTAAAACTAAAATAATTTGCTAATATTTGCACAGCAACAAAGTTGAGATGCCGCGCGCGCCACATCATTAATTATTTCAGGCACAAACCGAGCCGAGAAGAGACGAGACGAGGCGAGGCTCAGTTTCAGTTTTGGTCTTGGGTTCGAGCTGGCGGAGGAGGAGCTGGCGTTTGGGAACGTTGCTGCTACTCTGTGGCACCGGTCGAATGCCTCTCTGAAAGGTTGTTAATTAATAGAAATTCGCGTTGGAATTTCACAATTTTTGCATTCGCATTTTCAACTCCACATGGCATCCATTTAACGTTAATCTATGGCCAGTTATGTTTATGATTCACAACTGGTATTTTGGTATGCGCCAAATTTTCAAGAATTTTTAAAGAATGTCTCGAATATGTGTAAAGGAATAAAGCAGTTGATATATGTATATTATGCATGTATATTATGTGCATTATTATATAATTTACCAGAAATATATGCAGGTTTAAAGATATTTTTAATTTTATAATTGGTTTTGTTACAATTTCATAGGTTTGACTAATACAGAAATAAATAAAATTCAAGTATATTTTTAATTTTTTTAAAAATCGCTCTCAATATATTTTTTAACGAAGAAAAGTATCTATTAATTGGGTTTTCAGATTTTAAATAAGAATCCTATTATCATTTATATTAATCTTATTTGACAATTCTATCTGTTTCGGAATGATCTTATGATATGTTATAGATTATATATCCCATAACCTTTTTTATATTTATGCCCATTATTTTTGCCCTGTATTTAACCTACAAAAATGTTTTATTCATTTTTTTCAAATATTTTAATATTCTAATATTATTTTCAATCAACTTAAATTTTCCATTGCTTATTAATATAAACAGAATATGCTAACACTTTACATCGCTGTTAAGCCAGCCAATTGGCAAACTGCTCACTGTTAATATCACATAAGAAACGTTTAACTTGACGAAACTACCGAATTGCTCATTGAACTCATGCACTCAGCTGCATTTACACTCACTCACACTGGCACACACATACCCATGCACACTCGTTCGCTCTCATGCTCAGCCATAGCGCCGCCCCTTTTGTTGAGTGTTTTGCTGAGCACCGCAGCTGTCTGTGTGTGCGTGAGAGCGAGTGAAAGAGAGAAAGAGAGAGAGACAGAGAGACAGAGAGAGAGAGAGTGCAGAGCAGCGGCTGGCGCTCATTTTTTATTTGCTAATCAAATTGTGTGCTACTCTAACCTTCGGACCTGCACTACGAGACCCCAGCGCTCCAATTGTGGCGACTTTGTGTGCGTGCGAGCGAGCGAGATGGCCGCAGTTGATGAAAGACGCATGCAGAGCGAATTGCCGAGGAAACACGCGAAATGAGAGATTTTCCAGTTGGGAGGCGAACTGGCGACAGCCAAGTGGAGCACGCGGCATGCTGCGTCTAACGGTTTCTAGTCGAATCTTTGTTTTTGTGGCATATGCTTATCAGTCGGTCCGCTTATCATGTTGAGTAATGAATTTCTCGTGTGCCTTTGTCGCCGGGCTTCCTACACATATATACATATATTTTATTATTTCGTATTTTTCGAAGCAGCTATTAAAAAAAATATTGAGTTCTTTACAGTCAGTTGCAGGAATTTCAATAATAAATAAGAAGCGTTTATCAGCAGCAGCAAAAATCCATAAAGATTAAAATCCCCCCGAAAATGTACATAAAAAAAAAAAAAGAAAACATGATAGACTTTGTGTCATAAGCTGGCAACAGATAATTCCGAATTCAATGAAATCATTTTGCTATATTTAGTTGCCCTCTCGAGGGGCTTCCGAGGCTCAACCATGTAATTAATAACTTGTTGTGCCAATACCCCTTGAACCCCTTAAACAAATAGCCCCTCGACCCTTGCCCAAAGATGCTGCGATCCATTCATCAGAGTACGATTTTATTTTGGGTTTGAAAAACTGGAAAAAAAAGTTAATTTTTGTTAAAGAGTTCATAAAGAGAAAGGGATGATGCTGATGAGGAACAGACAGGATGCGGAAAGGGTCTCACCCTTATTGCCTGTGTTAAAAGCGCATATCCTTAAAGATCAAAGATGCTGGTCCATTTGGCCAATATTTGACTGGGGTTAAAAACCAGAAGTATGTTCGCTTTTCTTTTCTGCTTTTTTGGATAAAATCTTGAACTTTCTTTATTAATTGCCGCTGACATTTTGTCAGAGGCGATTCGGGTGATCTGCTTGGTTCAGAGGTGACAAGCGGTTTGGTCCAGTTAAAAAACAGCTCTCCGCTCTCAGAGACTGGAAATGATGGACAATTGGCCGTTAGGAGGTCGGTTTTCCTGCGAAAGCCAGAAGCTTATATGAGAAAAGAAGTATTTTTTGAAGTTTCTAGTAACTGCATTTTTAATATGAGCAAGAGTCTAAAGAGGAGCACTTTTTATAAAAAATAAAGAATGGCAATTTCTTTAATTCCAATTTCAACTATTATATATAATTTTTTATAGCATAATTTAATTCAGTTTTATTGAATATATATTTTTTTTAATTTGGCTTTTGGTTTCTTCTTTCTTTCAAATTTAGGTTATTTCATTTAATTAATTTAATTTATTAAAGATTATATTTAATTATGTATAATTGATCATATATATATTAATTTTAAAAATATGTATGTTTACTTTATTTTAATAGCCGGCTCGAGGAACAAGCTTAATTTAGTAAAATAAAAAGTTGAAAACAATTTTATTTTAATATTCATTCTCCGATAAATACTTATTATTTTAAATTTTTCATCAGCATTTTAAATATTATTTACTTTCATTTTCATTAAGATTTCATATGTTTTAATGTTCATGTTAAAATCGAAAAGGCTGGAACTATAATTTTAACATTTAAAACATATTGAAAAATGTGAAAATATTTTGGTTCCATTTTGGGAATCTGTACTTTTTGTTTACATAGCTCACCTAACACACACCCCACAAAATAAAAAAAAAAAACACAAAAATAAAAATTATTTCAACACATAAAAATCGAATTAGTCACAGCAACAGATAAAAATGATAATTAATGATCTTTCGGCGAAAGCAGAAATGTGTGTAAATGCGTTGAATTTCGCGCACTTTTCACAGCGTCGCCTCCTCCTTCAGGCCGAAATCTGGGTGTAAAAATGAAAATATACAAAAATGCGAAAATATAACTAAAAATGCGAAATACAAATGATTCGCAGTGCAAAATGCATTGAAAATTGACAGAAATAGTGTCAAGCGTAACGAGGGAAATGGCAAAACGGGCGGAGGGGAACAGCGGCACATCAAGATCAAGCCTGAACTAGGGCATAATATTTTTTTTGCATATGTGACGAGCGGTCGAAAATGCATTCGCATAGAAAATTGTTGCCGCTGCACACCCCGAAACGACAGACGATCGTGTCTGTGTGCGTGTGTTCAATGCTGACCTTTGACCCAGTTTCTTAGGCTTTGCCAATATTTTTGCATCTTTGGCTTTTGCACATGCAGCAGCCGCAACAGCCGCTGCCGTCGCCCTTTGAATATTTCATTGCATCCACGTTGAAGGCAAACAAATTCATTTGCTTTCTTCTTTCTTGGCTCGAAATTGGGCTAAGGCTGAGGGTCCGGAAAATGGCAAATGAAAAATGTGAAATGGGTATGGAAATGTGCAGGGAAAGCCGCGTGGCGTCGGGCAGCGCCCATTTTTTGCACTTCACAATTTGTTTTGTCTGCATTTTCTACTTATATTTTTTTGCACCTTTGTCAAGTTGACTTTATTATTTTTGTTTACGCATAATGCATAAATATTTATTGACAGCTCGAAGCATAGGCGCCCGAGAAGAATGGGAAGTAGACAATGGAGCTGGAGCATTTCGCGCATTTTCTTTAATAATTTGTAGGAATAGTGGAAACAAGTTCGCGCCTAAATGATGATTTTCTTGGTCTGTTGGTTTCGTACAAATAAGATTAAGGAAATATACAAAATAGAAAATATAATATGTTATACATAGATCATATTTTAAGAAATTTTGGATTAAGGAACAGAATGATGTAAGAAAATGATTTTTCTTTATATGAAAAAATCTTCGCTTCCATATGAGCTAATGTATATTATAGTGACCCGATTTTAAAACGACTAGGCTCAAATTTCAAGCACAGACACAGTCAAGCTCGGGATTCAATACTATCCAAGTTTGGAATATCTTGAAATGAAATTATGAGTTTTATTCAACAAATTATTACTCGCTTAACTCTTTTTATGTAAAATACATATATTTCTCTGAGAATAAATTTATATATTTATTCGTGAGATATATATATATATATATATATATATATATATATATATTTCACAAAGAATATATATATATATATATATATATATATATATATTTCACAAAGAATATATATATATATATATATATATATATTCTTGGTGAAATATATATATATAATATCTGTATGATATTGTATATTGATAATATAATTCCTATATGATAAAGGTAAGCTGAAGCTTTTAGCAGCTTATGTTGCGCACGTTATTTTGAAAAGAGGTATTTGAAAAAACTCAATTTTCCACTTTATTCAATATATAAATAATGTTTCTATCTAAAAGACTCCAATATATACTGCCCGCAAGAAAGTCGATTCTACGCCAAGTTTTAACAATTTATCTTTAAAATAGAGATTTGTATAAAACAAACAGACATGTCTACTACCAATCAATTACAATTACTAAAGTACCTTATCTTTCTATCTGGAAGACTCTAATATAATTATTCTGCGTGTAATAAAAAGGCGGATCTATACCAGGTTTTAACAAGATGTCTTAAGAACATCTATTGGAGCCAATCAAGAATATATATACCTTATGAGCTCAAAAAATACACACTTCATACAAAAATTATGAGATATATATAGGAAAATGGTTCAAACAAAATTTGATTTTAATTAAAAGAAAATATTAAACAATTATTTGAAAAGATTTAAATATTATTTATTATATTTAAAATACATAATTAAAGTTGAGCCAATTCAAGAGCTACAAAAGGCACAGCAGCAGCTATTTTATGGAGGAAAAAAGAATTGCTCACATATCCTGCGTTATATTTTATGATAGAGAGCGTCTCGCATAAATATATAATTAAGTTCACTTGAGGCATCACTTCGGGCTTATATATCCAACTGTAGCATTCGGTTTTATAACTCTCATATAAAGTAGAGCTCCCATTTCGCATAGATGACAGCCGGAATGTCAATCGAATTGAAGGTGCCAACTGCCTTTTGTCAGCCCCTTTTGGCACGCCTCATAAAAATAGCAGTCGCCGCCACCAACGCCGAAGACAGGGGCAGGAATACCGCTCACTCTCCCCCCTCTCAATCTCTCCCTGCATCGATATTGGTGCTAATTGAATTGGGCAAGTATTGGGATGTGTAAAGCAGCGCAGAGCGGACATCTGCCTTGAATTTGATTGCACAAACGTTGGCACAATCAAACCTCATATGGTTTATGTCTTGAGATATGTCTAGTGCGATACGATTGTCTTGCTTATGAATGCTCTTGTGGACTGTCACGCATAATAAGCCTCGACGGCGGCAATTGCGATTTCATTTTTATGATTTTCTAATGAAAAATCACAATTGAAGATCTTTGAGCTTCGGACAGCAGCAGCAGCTGGACAAATAAGCGCGTAGAAGAAAACCAACCCTTCGGCCAAAGTAAACAACGGTCCGGCATTGACCTTAGCTGACCTCAAGCATTACTTGCATTTGCATAGTCCGTTAAGTTTTAGACAATTACAATTGTGGAATTCTTGTTCGCATGATTTTTACAAATTTTCTTACATTTTTTTGAGGAAAAAACTTGATTTATTTTTGGACGAAATGGGGGAATTTTTTAATGCATTTTCTTGAAGCTCTGCAGGGTGAGAAAAACCCAAAAACATAAAACCGAATATGCTGTGTATGCCTATTGAACCATTTGATTGAAATGTATATTTCGATTTTCGTTTTATCACAGATCCTAAGTTTCTCTAGAGGCTTACTTCATAATTCCTTGATTGACATTTCGCTGGCACTTCCATCAAATTTCATTTCTATTATGTTTTTCTCTGTTTTTTGTATTTTTTAATTGCATTTGACAGAGTTGCAAAACAAGATCTTCATTTTTTTGTGAAGGGTCGCGCAAGGGTCGCAGCATCTTGAGTTTTTTTGTTGGGGTTTGCTCATGAGATTTCTGTTGCATGAGGCCGGCAGCTGCCCTTTGCTGCACACAGAAATAAAAGTTGACATTGGACTTATAACTGACATTTGACCAATGGTCAGCTGGGTTACCAAAGGGTTGTCTTTAGGGTTGCCCCTGCTGATGCTGCATGGTTAGGATTGATATTAATGAGGTTAGCATCTAATGAAAGTAACGGTCATTGTGTAGCTAAGGGTTAAGATCTCTTGCTCTCTATCGCTTTCTTATATAATTTTCTCAAAAAATAGAAGAATACAAAGTCAGGAGTTGCCTCTAGGGTTGCCGCTATTGCGGCTGTGGTGCAAGTTTTAAGGTTGGATCTAAAGAAAGTAACGGAAATTTTGTAGCTTATGCATTTAAGCTCGTTAGCTCTCTCTCTTAGGCAAATGGACTACAAGACAGTCGAACACACAAACAAGAGTTAATCTAGGGTTATCGCTTTCATTTCATGCTACATTTTAACTACAAAATGTAGAGTTAGCGCTGGGATTGCCCCTAAAGCTGTTGGCCATAAAGAGTGCAAATTTTGAGGTTAACAAAAAATAAAGTATAAATATTTTCTGACTCTCTCTCCCTCTCACTCTCTCTGCCGCTCTCCCGTTATTTCCCTCTCTATTCTATCTTCAGTTTCCTCTTAGCCAAATTACCTAAAAAGCTGGCTAATCAAAACATCTAATAAAGTATCATATGGCGCATAACCGAACAGGATTCTTTTCATTTTTATTTTTTTTTTTTTGACTGCACAAATTGCTTGACAAAATTACAATTGCGGCTAAAGAACAATAAAAAAATAAAAAACACAGCAAATAACAGAAATGGGCCTACTAATGTTTTGCGGTTTTCGATTTCCAAAAAATAAAGGATGCTCACCAAAGGGCTGAGCCTTCGAAATTGATACCGACGCGAGATGCGGTCCAAAGGGGTGGCAATTGTTGCCACACGAAAAGTGGAAACTGTAGTAAGAAAATAGAGCCTGGCAAGAGTATCGCATTACGGTCCGCAGATTGCAATCTTTAACCCGCCGAGGGACGGATTGCCGCGTGCCTAGACAGGCTGAGGCCTTAAGGCATTATCTAATTACCGCATTAGCCGCCGGCTAAGAGCCGGCCGGCAGCTGCCACGTGGGTGTGTTGGCCACGTTGCGGAATACCAAATAGTTTAAGCCCAGTCGCATGGTTTTGATGTCTTTGTCAGCAGCAGCAGCAGTTGGCAGCCACAGGAAGCCCGTTGTTGCCGGCAAGGACAATGGTCAATGGGCAACACCTACTGAGGCGGCACTCTCTTGTTGCCATTGACTTGATTTACGTGCTGACGAAAGGACCACAGAGCGACCTGTGACACAAGCACACACATACACACACACACACACACATTGTGTTCTTGTTGTGTCTGCCAGCAGAAATAATTGCCCATATTTATGAGCATTTTAGCCTTTTATGCTAGCATATTTCCTTTGCCAATTGTGCATTTATTACCACATTTCTTTAGCTCGGACAACTATTTTAGTTTCTCTGCCGACGCCACGCCTTGCCACAACCACGCCTCCATATCACAATTGTTTTAGGCCTTGTTTTTGTGGCACATGAACTTCCTTCCGTAAGCAATTTCATGCTCATTTTGTGGGCGTTCAAATTGGTTTATTGTCCTCGGGGCCAGATGCTCAGAGCCAAAATGAAAAAAATAAAAATATAATAAGACAAAAACTGTACATTGGCCAGTTGACCAAGGCATAGGTCTAAATGTTCAGGTGATTAGTGGTCTGGCTTCTGTTTGATTACTCGTTCTCTTGTTCTAACCTGAACCCATTGAACATGTTTTAAATAGGGTGTTTTAATAGTTTTGGGCATATCTGTCTTTTGTTTCAATTATAAGTAAGGCCGGGAGAAGAAACTAAATTTAAATATAAAATTTAAATGCGCTTGAAGAGCATATTGAAGCAATCGGACTCGCATTTTTGTCGCCTAAGTTAGAGTATTTAAGATACTTAGGGCCCGTCATCGTGCTCCTACTAAAAGTGGAAAAGCCAATGTTTGGTTTTCTAGGGCTAACCAAGAGAAAGCCTAATATGGAATGGCCAGGATCTAAGGATCTTCTTTAGTTAAAATTCATGTAAATAATATAATTGAATATTTTCTTCACTTTAGTCTCACTGAAAGATCTAAGCTTCAAGCCGCTTATTAGATTCTGTTTTGATCAATTCCTTGCAACGCAAAAATGAATATCTAAACAAAACGATATGTAACAAAAAGTGTTTACCCAAATATAAAAAAAAAAAAACAATTTAAATTATAAAGTGCTCTGTTGCTCACTTCTAATGCCGCTCGCTGAACCTCTGCCCTCTGCTCCCAAGTGTGTTCAGATTTCAAAGTAAACCAGCCCAAAATATTATTTTACAAGAGCTGCTCATATGAGGCTCGGGCTTAGGTCTCCTCTTACCGGTTGCTCTCAGATGCTGAGCCAGGAGATCAACAAAAAGTTTAACCCCTTTTAATTTGGCCGGTCACTTTTTATTGTGGTCAACAAATGATTTATTTTCCTCACCACAGTTTTTATTTTTTATGAAAATGTTGCTACACATGAGCGAAGTTTGTGATTACAAAATTAAAATTAAAAAAAAATAATGCACTTTCGCAAACAAATATATTAAAATGTCAAGCAGGCAAATGTCAATACGCGGGGTTGCTTCGGCACAACATCAATTATATGATTATACGAGCATGTTTTTTTTTTTTTTCTCCTACTCTGTTTTTTTTTTTTTTTTTTGTTTTGTTCTCTTCGTCTGATCTCTGCCGCAGTGGCTTTCATTTAATTGTCGCCAACAATTTTCAGGGGAAGGGGTGGGGGCAGGGTAGCGGGGTTGGGCTTAAATGCATTTTGATTTTGCAACTGGCTCGAAGTTCGTGATCCGCGAACTCTTGACAATCCGCTTGACATTTACAAGCCGCCTGCACTTTTGGTTTTTAATTAAATGAAGCCCAAGCTGGGTGGTCTATCCCCCCCCTCCTCCTCCCTTGCACTCTGTCTCTCACTCTCTAGGTCTGCGCCTTGGGGTCTGCTGATTATCGACCCCAGCGCTTAGATCTTGCCGTCGATTAAGCTGCTTAATGCCATTAACATGATTAAGTAACTGCCTGTTAATGATTAGAGTGGAGCAGTAACAGAGGGTGGGGGCACCCGCTGACAGCCGATTGGTGGAAGGGGGCGGCTTTGCACTCCGGGAGCGGGAGCTTTGCATTCAAATCAACTTGGCATTCATTCATAATTCTCTTCATACACAGAAGTTTTGCGCGGCAGCTAATTGAACAATTGAACTCTGATCGCGCATTCATAATTATAAATGTGAAGTGAATGCATATGAATGGGAAATGAATTGACTAACGACTAGTCGCTAGCTTCTCAGTTTAAGTCGCGCAAGTTCCGGGGTTCAATGTTTTCTTCTCTTTTTTAGGCTATCCTGTTGAACGGGTCGTGCTTCATTTTAGGGTGGTTGGTGTCAAAGGTCAAAATGAGCGAAAACTTCCCATGGGTCAGTTTATTTTTTCGTGCATAGAAAACTCGTTTTTGCGCCAATTTCAATTACTTTTTTTGGTATTAAATTTTAATATGACCTTTGAACTTAGCCAAGGCCCGCTTGAGTATAAGCCAACGCATATTTCCAGTATTCTTTTTCTTTTTTTTTTTTTTTGGGTGGGAAAGCGCCTCAAAGCAGCTGCTTCAAGAATGCACAACTTACAACCAGAAATTTTGTCAGTTATCAGCGCGGCCATAAAGCAAAGTCTGTGGCATGTGTAAATTTATTCAAGTCTATTTGCATTTAGCGGCAAGATTTTTAGTTGAAATCTTAACTATTTCATACCAAAGATATGCACCAGCTGACGCAATCCACAGACTACTTTCTCACCAAATTTATTCTTATGAATGAACTCACTTGAGGCCCTCTGGGCTCCAAGAAAGAAATTAACTAACAACTAGAGCTGAAGGAAGTGCGAGTATGCGTAATGCAGTAAAAAACAAACAATTGTCTAAAACACAGAGACCCAAACAAGATCTTCCAAGTTTATCAGCATGCAAATATTTGACATCATAATAGAACTGTGCAGTGCAACTGGGTCGCCGACTGAATCTTCGGATGCGCCTTGGTTTCTAAACGAGTATATGCACAATCTGTTGTCTCTGGAGAGCATTTCGTAAATACCAGAGGTGAAAAATGTTGTGGGAACTGTTGAAACTTAAGTCTGAGAAGCGAGCCAGCGGAAGTTTCAGATGTGTGTGGACATAAAAGTGGTTCCGTTCAGGAATAAATGTTTTATTTCTGATAAATATAGATGTGCAATTATATAATGATAAGCCAATAGAGTTTATAACTAGGGCTCTTGAGCAAAATGATGACTATAATTTATTAAAACTATGCGCAAAATTATATTAAGAAAAGCATTTCGAAAAGGCTTTAAACAAATCAGTAAAGCAATTTAATCTTAGTCCAAGCAGGTCACGCTGTCATATACCTAAAGAGCATATACATATACTTTAAACTAACTTAACATTATTACCATATAAGCTGAGAAAGAATTCTCATTACTTCTGCATGAGCCTTAAGTGTTTTTGAAACTTATACTCTGGTCACACAGTTGTCACTGAGAGCTAATTTATAAATATATCATGCATATGCATAAGTATTTCGTTGACATTCCTGAATAACAACATCTGTGTCTGCAATTTTGTATTGAGAATGTGTTTAGCTTTTAATGCAAATTTAATTCCATACGATACGACTGGCATCCGGTCTTCAATATGCATATTTTGCCAGAGCTATTTATACGATTTCTTGAGCATTGCATTTCTTGAGTCGTTTAATTACTTCCTCGGTGACGTTTTGAAATGTAAATCGCTGACATTAAGCGGGGAAAAGGGCATTCGATTGACCACTTGGCGAGTAGCTGGACAGCCGTACCGGAACCTGGTTATTTAACACTTTCGATGCAACCCTATCGTATCGAACTCGTAATTGCTGAAACTCAATCATTTTCTCACATTGTTTGGTTTTGATTGCCTAGCGGTTTCGAGTTTCTATTCTTTTTTCTTTTAGAGGAACCTGAGCGACAGTTGCCAATATCGAAAAGGGGTGTAAACATATCATGGTACGGTCAATAAACGACCCTCTAAGGGTTGCAGCAATAATATTTAATAGCAATTGATATAAATATTGAAAGTATTATTGAGTCTTAACTGAGAGCGAAAAAAGGGGTGCAGTTGATTCGTGTGAAATTTCAGATATTGGGCTGCTGATAAAAGAACGCAGAATCTCTATATTATAATCTTTTAACTAGCTTATCTGAAGTTATACTTAGTTTGGGGTTTTGTAAATTGAGTCACTTATTGCTGGCCGGCAATAAATAAAATTTGAACTAGTCAATTGGAAATAAAACATCTCTTTCTTCGTGATAAGCCACAGTCATAACGCTTATCGACTGATAATTGGAGCTGGAAACAGAGCATGTCTTTGGCAGATAACAGGCGGCCGATCTCAACTTACAGTTCACAAAACTCGTAAATAACTCAGCAGCAGCGCATGCGATAGCAAAGGATTTCTCTTCGTGATCTGAAAAGTTCAGTCAATGCCCCCACATCCTCATCCTGCCTGTTGGTGTATAAAAAAAATGTCATATACTTCTCACGGAAATGTTTTCTCTCTGCACTGTAACAAATTCCAACGAGTGCACGAAATGCACGCCTTCGAGCGACAATTCCCCCGTTTATAGTTAAATGTCGTGGAATCGATTGGGTCTCCTTCATAAATTGTAAACCTCCACGGCTAAATTGTCGTAGATCCTCCCAAGGAATATGAAATTTAATTTTTTATTTTTAATGCCTGTCCAGAAATGCCCAGATGTTTTCTTAGCATATTACCATGTGTCGGGATGTTTCCTTATTTAAATGTTTTCGTTGGAGGTTTTCTTCTCACACTCGTGTAGCTAATTTGTGATTTCTGGTGTTTTCGGTGTTGGATTCTTAGTTGCGTGTTTGTTTTACGGTTGCTTTGTCAACTATTTTTCGGCTATTGATTTCATAAGTTCCTCGCTGTTGCAGTTGTTGTTGTTGCTGCTTTATTGACACTCGAGTGGACGGATGACATGCAAGTGCCGAATGATCTAATGATTTATTGACATGTTTACCAAACTGCGGTTAGCGGGAGAGGGAGTGAGTCTAGGTTTAGTAAATTGCAAGAGAGCTGAGCTATGCTAACTTCGACTTGATTAACAAGCAAAGTAAATTTCTGATATGTTCTCTTGAGTTTAGAATATCTTCTTTTTATATACTATTTTCAAATCTCATTTATATTGTGTATTTTCTTCTTTACTGCAAAATTTGATCCTTCATTTTTCCATAAAACAATTGGGGATATGTGCATATGCTGTCTTTACTTTTCATAATCTTCAATTAGATTTTTTATAATAAATCCCTTTTTTACTATTAAAAGTAAGACCTTCTTTTCTTTTAAGATTTCTCCCTGCATGCTCATTCTCTCATTCAGTTCGATCCTGAGAAAGTTCACTTCCTACACCTGTTTGGGCCAGAGTCTAACCTGCCTATGCAAACACATCCTGTATCCGGGTCACCAGGAAATCCAAATGCTCCAAAATCACGTAAAAAATTTAAATATTTACCTAGAACAAAAGAATACCATACCGAAAAGTCACTCGAAGAATAAAATAGAATGTTACATGCCACAACTGCTGCTGGCCTTTTCCCAAGGATATTCAACTACACGCAGGCATGCGGGGAAAATGCATTTTCCAGCCGAGCTGGAGGGGTACAAGCGCGTTGTGCGCAGGCGGCGGGGGCGCAATGAGCGTAATTTGAACACCGCGAGAAACGCGGTGCGGTAATCCATCGGGTATCACAGATTTCCAATTTGAATTTCAAGCAACAATTTCCCACACTTTTCTCAAATGATTTTCGGAACACAAAAAGAAACAGAGAAATTAGTCAGTTTATTCTTAATTAGTTTCTCTGTATTGAGTTGCAGTGAAATGTCGCAAAACAGGCTGACCCGCTGTGAAATGCTGCCAGGTGTGGAGCACCATGCACCTAGTGCTACCTGCAACTGGCAACCGAGCCGAGCCGAGCCCTGGGCACATGCTGTGGTTTTGCCCTAATTGCACTCTGTAAGCGAGAGGTAAACAAATCACGCCAAACAAAGCAAGTCAAGTGCTCGAACCCAACTGATCCGTGGCTACCTGCTGTCAGGATATGTGCTCGGACTACTGCTGCTAGCCTGCGCAGTCAGTGTTCGGTTTCACCTGCCGTTTGTGGACACAGGACATGGACACTGGACAGGGGCTGCACTTTTAGCACTCGTTTTGCGGTTTTGCGCACATGTGCGCCCACCAACAGAGATATATATTTTTATATATTTATAGTCCATGAGTAGTCTCCAGCGATCGCGTGCCAGAGTCTTCTGCTCGACTGAGCTGACCTTAGGCAAATCAGCAAAGGTTTGCCTTTAAATTTATTAAAAAAAAGTTGATTCGGGTATTTTTCTTTAAACTCTAGCTTATTATTTTAAAAAAATTTATAATATAAAACTAAGCATAAATACGCAGGTTGTCATACACTGTATCAACTGAATATCGAGTAAGTTTCTTGCACAAATATGTAGCAGGAAGACGGAGGCATTAGAAATTATTGTCCAGCATTAACAGCTGAGTCCATTTATCCATATCTGTCTGTCCTTCGGTCGGTCTGTCTATATATATGAAAACCTCTGAGATTATAAAAGCTATTTATATAGTTATCGAGAAGTTGCCCCTATTCCATGAAATCGATAAGAATCAAAATTTAAATCTTGTTATTTGATCTTATCTCGAAGATAATAACAGCTTGAACCCCAAATTTTTTATATAGATTCTCGTTTAGTATACGCAGATCCAGATTATTTCACTCTTAATACGCCCGGTGACTACATAGTTATTGAAAGAGGCCATTCTATGATCAGCAGACCTAGCTATAGACTCCCCCCTTTCGAAGCTTTCTCTTGTTGAGAATTGTAGGCTAACATAATTTCCGAACACAGCCCACTCACCTAGCTAGAACCTAACAGTTCCCATGTCAAAGCACATCATTAGCTATCTATAAATAGTATTTTATACACGACAGGACTAACAGAATTTTCCCACAAGCCCATGCATATGCACAGCCTGCAAGCATCCTGTCAATGCCTGGCGCAGGAAATGATCTTTTGATCCGGAAACTATAAAATTGGTTTGTGGTACAACAAAATCTGTGTGTAAATGTTTTTTATGTAACCAGGCGAGTGGCACGCAAACACCAAAACAAACGTTGAGGGAAACCACCTGCGAAAGGCGCAACCGCAGGGGCAAAGTAATATCCAGAACAGGGGCTGATTACTAGGGGCGAAATTAGGCGCAGTTCGAGTCAACGCGGTGGGTGTGGCGGGAGGGGAGTAGAGTAAGTAAAAAGTGCAATTAGTGTTTGCTTTAAAATTAAATTTTAATTGGAACTACCGACTTCTGGGGTTGGTTTGGTGAGAAACTTTGGGTAACTCGGCTCCTAATAAAAATAGACATGTCCTCAAAATATGCCGACTCTGACAGTTGTCAATGGCAACATTTTCGAACATTTTGAGACACTTTAAAAATATCAATTTCTCACCTTACAGAAATGAAAAAAAAAAAAATGAAAATCACACACCACAACGCTAGGGCTTCCACTGGGACCTTCGTTTGTATTCGCTTGGGGCGATCGTATTACCACGCAGCCTAATCCGCTTGTTGACAAAATAAATACCGAGCAAATCGAAAGGGGTGAGTCCCGATGTGTAGGCAGCCGCTTGCTTGCTTGTAATTAATTGCCTTCTGAGGAAGACTGAAATTTATGCGCGTCAACAACGATTAGGCGGCAAATGAAGCGGGCAGACACATGCCAGCAGGCCTCTGAAGTTCCCGATCTAGTTCCAGTTCCACTTCCAACTGTGGCTACATATTATTTTCTTTAAATATTTATAGAGCTTTGGTATTACATATTACAAAAGATCTTATATAGAGGTAAATAACTTTTTAAAAAATATATAAATTTGTCAAGATCTTCAGATTTTTTACTACTACTTTGGATTGTTTTTTCTATAGTTTCTCCTATATTCAAGATTATATGAGTGGATATATATATATATATAGTAGATACTCGAATATTCAGAGCTGTCCTAGACTTGACGCTTAAAAGAAAATTTTGCAAGATCTGTATAATATTTTAACATATCCGCATAAGACACCACAGGCTATGCACGTGAGGCAAAGCAATAAAGAAAATTAATGCACTAACCGATAGCCGCTCGGCATCAAGTTTGTAAAGACGACCATTCAAAGCGTTCAGAAAATCTCGGCGCGTAATTTACGTGACATTTATCGTGCGCTGGCGAATAAAATGGAAACACAGGACATTCGCCAAAACGCATTACACGACTAAGCTGTGAATATCCTTTAAGTAGAGGCGAAGCTGGGCGACCAAATGGAGCTATATATATTTTTTTGTAACCCTTTGACGTCTGCCAACATCCCTGGCACTCTTGGGTAGTCCGCCTGGCAATTGGTGAAGTTTTCGCAAACATTTTGCACGACTTGGCAAAGGAATGGAGATAAGCTTATGTGAACTATTGCCGGGCAGATAAACAAAAGCAAACACACACAGAGGCACACACACGCACGCGGCACGTATGTCCTGCCATCCGGAGATCGGTCAAACTTTGGAGTTTGCGTAAATGATATCCCGTGGCGAAAGGATTTCCTTTATAGGCCGCTGCACACTTTAGCAACACTCAACAGTCGACGACGCCTCGATTGTCTTTCGGCGGCAACCCTTTGCCGTTTGCCGGCATGTCCTGAGACGCGGCCGGCGTCTGTTAATGTCCTTTTTGCATATTACTTACTCGACTGCTCACAGTGGGATGTTTGGTATGTTGCGATATGTTGTTGTGCAGCATTCCCATTATGCTATTTATCATAATTTTTCAATTTAACACCGTTCCATAGAGCCACAGGCTCCAGGGACAGGGTATGTGCTGTATATCCTGTCCTGGCCTATTCTGTCGTGGTCTGTGTATGTGTGTGTGGATAGTTGCCTCAATGTTTACTTGCGCAAACATCCTTTGACAAAGTTTCAACCATTGTCCAGTTGCTTTGTAGGCTTAGCCTGTACTTTTCGGATTTTTGCATTCTCATCCAATCGATTCATCTCTCTCTCCTTTGCTAGCTGCCAATGTGTTTGCCCAGCGCCTGTTATCCTTACATGCCATCCCAGTCATATCTGCAGCCGCATCTGCATTGCATCCAGGTTTCGAATCCGCGTTAAGGACTTTTGTTATTAATGAGCATTTTGACACTTACGTCTTGACATTTGCACAGCTGCTCGTATGTCTTCAGACTTTCTTTCGGTCATTCCGCAGCAACTGTAACCCCAGAGATAATAATATGGGATATGGCATCAGCAAAAGGTCAACAGACTTCATTTATTTGAATAAAAGGATAATTATGTTTGATTTTCTTAAAGGTCACCGAATTGATCTCGGGGGTAGTGCTTAGTGTACTTACACTAATGTTTGCCAAGCCAAATGTAAATAATATCCGTTTATTGAATACAAAGATCTTTCTTCTCATATAGATTGAGATGGTTGCGAATTTTAAAACCAACGAAATATGATGCAGAAATAAAATAAATTGTATATATACATATATAAGCAGCATGATTATCATACTCTAACTCCATTGTAAATATGTAAAAAAGTATTAAGTTTTTGGGCAAACGTATGTAATATTCATCACAGTTGAGTCTCAATAGCTACGTTCGACTGTTTATCTCATTGCATCGACCTCGGAAACAACAAAAGCTAGAGATTTGAAAACACTTGGATTTTTAATCCTAACTCGGGGATTATAAGAGTAAAATACACATGAGTAATATTATACAAATTGGTAATCTTTCACTTTTTGGATACTTTCAACCATTTTCCCCGAAATTAGAAAAAATGTATTTTTAAAAGCCATATACCTGTGTTTCGATGTTGACATACTATAGTATGTTATATTTTAGACGAAATAGTGAAGTTCGTCAAAAATGCATTTCGCAAAATTAGTTCTAAGGGAATAAGACCTTGCGTAAAACTCGCAGCAAGCTGTGTGCATCAGTGTGTCTGTGTGTTTGTTTGTATAGAGGAAAGCTAGAATAGCTTGCAGTGGCAGCTTGGCTTTGGATTCAGGGTATCTGCTAGTCAGGCATTCTCGTCCAGAGTATCCTTTTTTCTTTTCGTATCACAATTTATTTGTGATGAAAGCACCAATATAGACAAGTTCCATATCAATGTGAAGACTCGGTTCACTCGGATAGCAATTTTTTAAACAAACTTCAGACTAGAGCTTCAGTTTCTAAGAATCTGACAATAAGTTGACCTATGCTCGACAATTTGATTTATAATAAACAATGTTTTGCTTTAATAAGTATATTACTCAGTTCGTACTTTTAACTACTTTAATTACTAAGTTTTATTACTTTGTTAAGGTGCCAAGTGCAATCAAATTAAAACATAAATCCAAATAGGCAAAACAAACAGACCGTTCAGACACAGTCACCGCAATACACCCCGCTCTCGGTTGCTCAGCGCCTGCCCAAGTTCAGAATTGCAACGCTGACCAATGTCCAGTCTCTTGCCAGGCAGCTGTCCACGCAAGACCACCCCATATTTATTTATAGAGAGAAAGAGGGAAGTGTGCAACGGCATCCAGAGCTGGCTGTACCGGTCCCTGTCCCTGTTTCTGTACCGTACCGAGACACAATCCCCGTGCGGTATGCGTCTTTGTGCGGATTGTTTGCCTTCAATTTGACTACAAACCATAATTTATCTTTTCAGACGTGTTGGCTCGCTGGTCAGCCGATGCGACAATGTGAGGCAGCCAGCGTCAAGGATTATTGATTATGCAAAGTGCCCCGAACCGGACAATGGCGAAAAAACAAAAGGCTTAAGCAAAGAAAAAGGATGCGAGCTGTGTATGTAAAAAAAAATAACCCAAGGAGGAAAAATCAGAGAATGCACAAAATGAAAGGGTTGCAAACTGGACATCAGAAAATTATGAATTTCCAGTCAGGTATATACCTCAAGGAATTCCCGAGGAAAGTATCCCCTTACGGGCCCAGCGCGTGTGTTTATGGTTATTAGAGAGATAATAGTTTCTGACATTGACCGTTCGGAACTGATGCAACTGATGGACTTCGCCGTCTCCCTGGTCAGTTTCGCTATTTTGGCATGGTTAATTATTATCCGGCCAGTCGGACGTAGTGTGAGAAAGTTGCGCCTAATGATCCACAGAATTCGTCGCCTGAAAACTGTCCACTGCGAACTGGGCAAGCGGCCAGAAAGGTGAGCAAAAGGCTTCACCAAATAGCAGGCGTTGACGGCTGCTGACGGATTAGGCCCATAATTAATGATGCCATTTTCACAAATTGACCAAATCAATGGAGAGCAAAGGCTATAAAGGGGCTGGCCAAAAGGTCGCCTATAGTGCGCCTAATTTATTAATTCATTTTCCCACAGCATCTAGTTATTTTGATACGCCCCATTTATATAGATTACTTACGCGGATTTCTTTGAGATGTCAGAGATCTTATAATTTCAAAATAAAGACGGCTTCTTCATTTAAATATTATTTTTAAGCTACAAAAATAAAAGAAATAACATGATATTATAAATAATAATAATATAAAAATAATATATGCTATTAAAAATCGTACTTTTTGCAAGTCTTATTAATTATTCATTTTTAACTTCACTTAAGTGCATTCCCCAAATGGAAGCATATTTAGGAGCCTTTGTTACAGCAATTCATTCTTTGCATATATAAAATTACACATTCATGTGAAGTAGGCAGATGATGATTCTCAAGTGTCCTAAGCATTATCCTTTTATGCCTATTGTCTGGGCAACAAAATGAAGCTTAGCTGCGAAAGGCACTACTCTAAATAAATGAGAGTTTATTTGTGATTAGATGCAAAATATTATAATTTTTTTCCTTTTATTTGTTGTTAAATATTTTAATGATTATAATTAAGATTATAATAACTATTTTTATTACAAAAATAAATTTTTCTTTAAAACTGATTTTATATCCGAAAATAATATCATTATATATCTAATATTTAATATAAGTAAATATTATGATTATTAATATAATCATTTTAAATAGTATTAGTAATAATACTGATTTTTTAATTATTTTTAATTTATTTATTTTTTAGATAACATTTGATCAAATTTATAAGAAATAATCTGCTGTTAATTATTTTTTATAGAAATTCGTTATCTTCTGTATCAAGTTTGGGTTCATAAATAAAATTTAAACACTTGTAAAAATAATTAAAATAAATTTTTGATTTTAATAATTTGTATTAGATCATCTAAAAATAGAGGCTTAGCATATCACATGGAATGCTGTAGGAGTTCCAGTTAATCAACATTTTGCATATTCGTTATTTTTTCCCATTTCAATAGGCCACTTTGTCAAAGCAATTCAAACAAATCTAATCGAATCCCAAGCAGGTCCCTTTTTTTTATATACTGCAATTATGTTTGACGCTGCACATTTTTGGGGTCTTTCAGTCGAGTGTCCCAAAACTATTTAAATTTTTATGTGCCTTCGGGATTCGGAAGGAAACTGTAATTCAATCGTAATTCCCGACTTGGACAGCATGCGGTCAAACAAAAACTAGAACTAAAAGAAAGAAAGTGAGAGAGAGAGAATTGAACGGGCGTCACATAAAGTAAGAAGAATTACGGCTAAAATGGCTTAAAGAAAAAGATTTTTCGAGATAAATGGGCAGCCGGCTAATATCAATATCCTTTGACAAGATCTACAGAATAGTCAAGCTGTGCTCATTAAACGGTATTTTTGTGGCCAGCCAGAGTGCTGCCCGCTGCCCATTGTATCTGAGAGTTTGCATCTTGTTAGCAGTGTGCGTGTGTGTATATCTGTGTGTGTGGGACTGCGAGGGTGCACATTAGACAACATTTATAGCTTCCTTTGCGACAATTTGCGGTTGGCAAAAGAGAAGCGCAGAGCAGCCAGCGAAGCATTCCATACCATCCCATCCCATCCCATCCATCCATCTATGCCTCAACTCCTGCAAACAAAAAGCAGCCTTTGTTCGGATTTTGGGTTTGGAGTTTGGGCTCGTGGGATCGTGCGGCTCCTGCAGCAGCCGTTTTAGCTGAAGTGCACTCACAGCCTGGCATTTTCTGAGCGCATGAGAGAGGCTGGGGGTGGCAGCTAATGTGCATCTAATATGAATATGTATCTATTGTCTGAACTACTCAAAGTGAACGGCTTTGTTCGGTAGCATGGGAGACAGACACACA
Organism: Drosophila virilis; assembly: GCF_030788295.1. Lineage (NCBI taxonomy): Eukaryota > Metazoa > Arthropoda > Insecta > Diptera > Drosophilidae > Drosophila > Drosophila virilis. The sequence continues at coordinate 33,366,863 of NC_091544.1, forward strand.
GAGAAAAATGTAGCTACACTCAGAAAAATCTAGCATAGAATAAAATTCAATATTTTGTGTTCTAAATATTTGAGGTATTTTTCATTTCAAATTGAAAACAAATAAAAAATAAATGGTTTAAAGCTCTATTCTATTTGAAATAAGCGTAAATTGTATTTATTTAAAATATACAACATCTTAGATTTCTTGAGATCAGAAGTTTTTGTTTGGTTGAAGAAATTGGCGAAGTTTTTTTCCAGTGTATATCGAAAGATGCAGCTAGTATAGGTTTAGCTATAGATACATTCATGCCGCATGCCCAGTTGCCTGATTAACTTGCAAAACAATTGCATTATCAATGGCAAATTCTCGACTTGGCAATCGATTCGCTTTCATGCTCAACTAAGCAGCGCTGCTGGGCGCCTTTGGCTGTCTTTAATCTCAATCTCGGTTCAGCGTAAACCTAATTGAAATTGTTCACCCTAAAAATTGATGTCACCAAAGATCGGCAATGCTGCACTGCACACAGATCAGGACCAAAAGTTCAGCATGGAACTTACTCTACTTATAGGCAGAGTTAATCGAGGCATAACAGGAAAACAAAATAAAAAAAAATATATATAATAAAATATCAGTAAAATATATTAAGACAAATACAAAAAACAATCACACTCGCCGTTACTATCTATAAGAATTATATAAACCATATGCGATTATAATTAACAACGCGCGCAAATGCTGATGCGTGCGTCTGATAAGACAGAGACACAGTCGGTCAGACAGACATATATAAGTATGTACCATAAAACCTGAATATATATTTTGTATTAAGATTTTTATTTGAGTAGCATTTAGCTGCTAATTATGAGCGTAGATATTTTCTTATAAATATTTTATTTATATTTTCTATGCAATTTTGTTTACATTTTCAGACAGACAATTGACAGCCTGTCATAAACAAAAACAGACGCAGCAGCAGGGAAGTGCTGCTTGTATGTATGGGGGGGGAGTGGGGGGAGTGGTACTTTTGAGAGCACTTTTGATGAAACGGACGCGCACAAGTCGCCGCTTAAAAGCAGGTCAATCGACCTCGTCCAGCATTTTTTAATGGGGCTTATCAGTGGTTCAAAAGAAACAAAATGCGTCTTATCAACAAACTGTCTGCGGCAACAGCAGCAGCAACAACACTTGAGTTGGCAGCAAATCATAAATATATACATGCATATATAGTATATATAGAGAGGGAGATATGTACAAAAAAAACGACCTGTTTTCGCCCCCCTTGTAGTACTATTTGAATTATATTGCTTGTCTTGGGTGTTTTTGTTGTTGCCTTCATTTTAATATTTATAAATTGTTATTTATGTATAAGTAGTCAATAAATAAAACCTTATACCACAAATTGTATATATATGTATATATAAATATTTACAATATGTGTGCAATTGCTCAATATTGTAGCAAAATATAGTAACATAATTTGGCATATAAAACTAAGTTAATGTATGCATTAGGATCTCTAACCTGAATTTTGAAGTTCTTTAAAATTATTCATAGACCACTTTAGAACACTCTAGGATCTCTTTAGTATATCTTACTTTATCTTTTTTAAATTTGTGACCATTTGAAAATGTATCTTATTTATATTCAATAACATTGACAGCTTTAAAGTTTTGAAATCTTTTCAATGTCCTTTGGTACAGTTAAGCCAATGAATATGCAAAATGTAAAATAAAAGCCCCAATGATTTGATAATATTTAAATATATTTGCCTAATATAATATAATAATAACATTACCCTGTTTGTCAGATTAATTCACATTAAATCAAATCAATTGATGTCTAATGTTTTTAAACACCTAATAAACAGCTAGCGTGGGGGCTTACTTCCGCATTTGATTTCTATTAAATGTGTAGTAAAAATGCGCTATAAGCCGTTGTCATGGGAACTTGTTAATGCGTTTTATGTAATATAAAGAAATGAAAAAGAAAATGCCGGAGTGACAAAGACAAAATAATAAGTAGACCGTCGCCATACCCTTTCCACCCTTAACAGTTGCCTGCTCGCTGAAAAGTTTAAGCGATTAGCGCAATTTAGCGAAAATAACACGTAAAATTGCGCGCTTCAACGCCTTCTCAATGGCACTCAAAATGCACACACACACACACACGCACAGTGTGACAAGTGTCAGAGATAGTGAGAATTGGAAAGGGCTGTGGCCAGGGGCGTCCCTGCTGAGTCGAGCTAAAAATGTGGGAAAAACTGAAAATGTTGCCGTCACTTGTCGCACGCCCACTCAACAGTTCGCGAGCAACCCTCGGGCAGAAGAGTGTTAAAAACCTTCTAAACAATGGCAACAATTGTAGATCCTCACAATCGGATTGCTATGCTAATCGTTCCATATTCAAGCGGATGCGTAAAACTCAATGAGCATTCGAGAGCCAGTTGAGAAAACCCTGACAGTGATGTTTTTTTGAGCTCAAACCTGGGCTTAGGGTTGCGGGACAGTAGCTGGAGTTGGAAAGAAAAAAAAACAAACAATGAGGCAGCGCAGATCTCGTAATCCTTTCAATGCGCCACTTAAGCCGATCAGGCGTGGCAGACGGCAGACAGAACGAGATCAAACCCCTTGCACCCGTATAAACCCTATGACCAAGGTCCGGACCCTGCGCGTGCAGCAGCCTCCGTGTTCATTGTGGACCATTCCGTGTGTGCGTGTGGCTCCTTAACCCATTTATGTTCGAAACGAAGTTGGCTCGACAAATTAGGGCACTCAGCATCAGCATCGGGGATCGTCTTCTTCATCATCAGCTTTGTTCTTTTTTGGGCTATCATTGAGCTCGGGTTTGTTTGCATTTTAATGCTTAAGATCAAAATGTTTGCACTGAAGGGTTGACCTTGTTCAGCGCCTTCTTTCCTTTATTAATTTTTTTTTTTGGTACATTTTATCGCTCTGTTTTGCCATTCTTCTGGTTTGATTTATATGCGTCTGCATTGCCGATCTTGATTTGGGATGCCTGAATGCTCAGGTTCTCGGCTGCTGTCTATTTAGTTTGACTTTTGCACTCTCATTTTTGGTCGGGTTTCCCTTTTGTTTTTTCTTTTGTCAGGCTACACGTGCCAAAAGAACTTGCATGATGCTCGTTAAATATTAACTGAAGTGATGTAAACTCTGTTTGATGAAGTCAACAATATCTTTACATGTTTTCAGATGCTGCAAATCCTATTCGAACCTTTTTAATATAAAGTTGATCGTAACGTTTTATTATTAGTATTTCCTGTGTGGACGTTAAGAAACATTTAAAATATTTTTTTTTTTCCATTTTGTTGAGAAATGTTTAAGTTGATTGTTTTACTACATTCTATTATTCTACTTCTCGAACAAAAAACAATAATAAGAAAATGTTGTAATAAGAATAAAATATAATATATGTTAAGGACCAAAAATGCCTAATTTTAATGTTCAGAAATGTTATTCTATGATCAAAGTAAATTTGTACCTTTTTTTTGACTTTGATCTGATCCCTGATCCCTGATCCCTTCCTCTCTCTTTTTCTTTCACTCCTCAGCAACATATCCAGTGTAAAGCATAGAACTTTCTCTACTCTCTCTATCCCCCTTTATGTGTCTTTCTTTATCTCCCCATCTGTTTTTCTCTCTCTCTCTCCTGATCACCTTTCTTGCTGAAACTAAAAAGCTTGCCTGAAGTTCTTCCGTGTAATCATATTCTATTTCAAATAAAATATATCCTTTTAAGCTAATTATTCAAAACACAAACCTAAGCTGTACTGTAAAGCTTCCGCGTGGAAATCTTTTGATTGATGTTGGCATTGTTTTGGTTTGTCAGCCCCGATAAGTTGTGCTACGCAATTGCGATTCGAATTACACCTGGTGGCAGCGATGTGTAGACTAAAAAGGGGCGCAACAAAGGCTGTGCGGCCATTTCAATTATACTTCCGAAGCAAACAGATTATTTTCATAAATTAGACTTTATTAATCATTAAGAAGACAGGCAAGAAGTAGATCTGGCCTGGCTTGGCCAAGCCCATGCTCAAACAGGACAGTTGAAGGACAACGAGTTGAACTTCCATCCATGCATCCCTTTACGCTCAAAGAATATATTATGCGGCGGTCAGCTTACAAACTGGACATTGGTCAGCGCATTGGTCAGTCACGCACGTAATTTTCGCTTGTCCTTTGAGACTCGTACAGGATACCCAACGGGATCAAAGGTCAGCACCGTACTTTTGAGCATTTCTTCTCACAGTACAACTCGTCTTACTCGTCCTAGCAAACAGCAGGAAACTTAAGACATTTTTACGTTGAATTTTAATGATTTTTATATTCAAATAAGCTTTGCGCGTCGCGTCAGAAAGTGAGCAGTTTTTTTCTTTGCTGCTTGCCTCGTTTGCCCACTTCTAGAGGCAGGGGAGTGTCCGACTCCCAGTTGTCCTCATAGGTCAAGCTGCGCGAATATATTTTCAAAATGGCCCTGGTCCCATGTGCGGCTCGCATTGTTACAATTCCGCCAGAAAGGGTCAATGCGAAAAGGGCAACATTTCATATGCCAGGCGCATGTGTTGAGTATTTGTCGCTGTAGCCATTTTGTTGATATGTGACCAACCAGGCCGCTGAAGAGTTCCAATCACATAGAAATACTTTTTACATACATTAACGCGTTTTACTTATATATTAATAGTGCTAAGCTTTAAAAAGCCCTGCTTACTTAAAGCTTTCCCCTTTCTACTCATCCTTAAACGTTTAATAAGCTGCTCCTCAGCTGGCCACATCGTTGATGGTAACCCTTGTGGCTTGTAAGTTCCGTAAAACTAATTATCCAAGCAAACATCCGGCGCTGTTCACTAAAAACTAAATTTTCTTAAAAATACCAGCGAAAACCTATTTGGGTGAACCTTTGTGGACCTCAAACGTTGACTCGTGTGGCTCGTAAAAATGGTTTAATTTATAACTTCATAAGGTTTTTGTTTCTAGAGCAGCGACCGTCCAAATGATTTTTCATGGCTTTTAATGGCTTTTTAACGGCCTGCGCGACGTGTTTGTTTTAATGGTCACATCTTGACCAGCACCGTTGACACCTGCAGCTCAATTTGGTGACAACTTTGTGTCGCTGTGAGGGGGTCTTTGTTCCAAAGATCTTGCTAATTTGCTCACAGCTATGCGGCGCTCTGAGTGCGTGTATCTGACGGATGCAACTGCAAACACAGCTTTTGTTTGTTGTGCTCGATGAACTGCTTTGTACTGAACCGCCGACTGCTGCTGCTCTTCCCTGGAAATATTTACAGGTAGTGCACTTCCGGAACTGCTGCTGGCCCTTAAAAAAAAAAAAAAAAAAAACAGAAAACGTTTGTTCATCTTCAATGAAGATAAATCTTGTTAGATGTGTTCGCTGGAACAGGCAAGAATCTGTCAGATACGAACTTCTTTATACAAGCTTGCAGTTGTGTTTTGGTTTGAAATTTCACCTATTGACACCCAGCAGCCGCATCTCGCTCTGCGTTTCGCTTGACATGTAAATTAATAAACTTCCTGGCCACACAGTATCCTCTGTGCAGGATAACAGGCGCGTAACAGTCAATTATTTGCCTGCGAGTGGCATATCCCGTTTCTGCTGCCAGCATCCAGTTTCGCTGTGGCATCATCATTATTAACACTTTCCACGGCTCTGCACAGCACTTGAACTTCGCTTTCAGCTATTGTAGCTCTTGTTGTTGTTGTTTCTGTTGCTTTTGTTGTTTTTGTAATTTCATATAATTACACCATCAAGTTGACTGATGACACAAATGAATCCTTGTCGCTCCCTTACAACACGATCTGCATAAATTCATAATTTTTCTACTACTTCGCGGCTGGCCCAAAACCGAACCCCTTTTTTTAGGCTTAGGTATAAAGGTTTGACTTTCACAAAACATATTATGGGTACACCTAAGCTACCCTCTAAAGTAAATAGGATTTCTTTATGGACTAAGCGCAATTGAGGTATTTATTTATATAGAAGCGTTTGAAAGATAATATCTGCCTACATGAAGTAAGCTACAAATTAAGAAATCTATAAAAATGACTATTATATTCAATTCAGAATCTTCATCGCAATTTGACCTGTTATCTCTCTGATTTAAAGTAACAATAGAGGAAATAGGATTTAAATTCATAATTAAGAAAAGTTATCTCAAAGTCTCTCAAAATGAAGAAATTTAAAAAATTTATTTAAATTCTCTCGGATTTAAGGTAAAAATATGAGGGAAACGTTTTTTGAAAATCAGGAAAGCAACCTAAGAATTAGAGAATTTGGAAATCTGCAAAAATTATTATCAAAGAAGTATTTTTTCCTGGAAATGGAGAGTTTCGTACTCTTTTTATAACCTGAACCCATTAAAAATGGGTATAAGGGTATATTGTATTTGTGCAAAATCCAAATGTATGTAACAGGCAGAAGGAAGTATCTCCGACCCCATAAAGTATATATATTCTTTATCAGCACCAATAGCCGGGCCGATCTAGCCATCTGTCTGTCTGAATTAAGAATATTAGGTTATTTAAATTTAAGCCTTATGTCTTAATTCTAAGCTTAAGTTGCGTTCCCACAATTTCTGTGTATCTTAAAGATGATGAACTGTGTATAAAAGCAAATAATTTCAGAGACGATATGAGATATATTAGAATTATATAAGAAAGTTTAGGTATTCAGAGTATGTTTTATTTCAAGACATTATAATCTAGATGTAAGCAGAATTCACCCACAAAAGCACGTTCCGGCGCTTTGGCAGAGGGATGTAATTCAACTTAAATTAAAGGCTATGCGGATGAGCTGATATTGTAAGTTAAAGGATTCACTTCTTGATTTTCACCATCTCCGTAATTTACGGTCTTTATAGAACTTGAATTTTAAGAGCCAAATATAATTTAAAACTTCTTTCTGTTAGATAAAAAAAATGGTACAAAGTGCCCAATGAGTGCTGCACGATTGTTAAGAAATAAACCATATGGTGTTTGCTCTGGGCTAATGCGTTTTTGTGTCCCACCTCTGGCTGGAGTCGATCTGTCATAAGCCACAATTCGAATGTCAAAATTTGTGACACTTCAATTTCTTGCAAAAAAAAGAAGCAAAAAAAAAGAAAAGTATAAAGGAAAAAGAGACGAGCCAAATGTGCGACAAATGAGCAGCGCGCGCGTTCCTCTGGCAGCATTCAGGATGAGGCTAGGCTGACAGGAGGATGGGCATGGGCATGGGTATGAACTGGAGTGTTGGCTGTGTGTAGGTGCAGCCGTTGCTGGGCAGAAGGACATGCGCCTGTCACTCGCGCGTTGTCATGCGTCAAAATGAAAACACACACACACACGCGCACACATACAACTAGGCTGAAGAGCTGAAGTCAAAGCAAACAACATGAAATGGCAGCACAGGAAAATTAAATTGAAATTTTCAACGCAGAGCAACCAGGTTGCCACAGTTGACTCTTTTGATAAACACACACACAGACACACACACAGACACATACTCATACACGTACATGGGAAGATATCATTTTCAGGCTGCCTTTTGCTCATTGCAAAATGTTGATTGCAACTTCCAGCGACAATAACAAACACACACACACACTCAAGGCACACGGCGACACATGAGCCCGACATTTCCGCCTTTGAGGCCGCAGCCGCAAAAGGACATGCGCCAAAAAAAGGAGCAAAGGAAATGAAAAAATTTACAGAACGCGATTCGCAAAGCGGGAAAAGACACAGGCGAGACTGCTAGACTAGTAAATACCCTGCAGACAAAAATCAAAATTGCTTACAAAAATAGAGCGAAAAATGTTGAAAAAAAAAATTGAATATAGTTGTGTGCAAATGTGCGACTGCGATGTATCCTATAATACACAAGTTTTATAAAATAAAGCTTGTATACAAATGCTTTAAATAGTATAAATTTGCTTTTATTCATTTCAAATTCAAGCACAGCTCAGTGTACCTTTACAAAACTGATTAATCTCCTGTAATTATTTATTCAAAAAATGTGTGAGAGTTATTTTATTAATAATATTAAGCACTCTGCAGCGGCAGCTTTCATACCCAAACTAAAAGTGAATATGCCCTATAGCCAACTTGTTTACATCAGAATATACAAATAAGAGTATCCATGTCTGCCGGGGCTTGGCTTTGTTATATATTTTAACTGGAACGCGTTGCCAAAAGAAAAAAGGCGCGTCAACCTGGAGCATTGACTTCCCAAACAAAATGGCGGCGCTCGTCATAGAGCTTGACTTTAAGAGCTGTTGAAAATGATGTGGAAATAGAATTCAATTCAACTCGGACGCTCACCTGTGTCTGGATCAGAAAACTTTCAGCAAAAGAAAAAACAAAACAGGACACTTCAAGCGAGGCGACGCTTAAACAAACAATATTTTAATATAGTTGAAAATGAGGGAGTAGAAATAAAAATAAAAACTACAAATCACATTTCCTGTGCAGCGTCAACTTCCTGTTTGTTAAAAAAAAAACCTCCAAGTCACTTTTTCACACGGCGCTGGCGTTGTCTCCGCGCTGTCATGTGACAACTGAAAAATCAAACGAACCTGCCACAGCTGGCCGCAGCTTTGATGTTGCATGCAACGTCGTCTATTTTCCGCTGTGTGTCGCTTAATTGTCAGTCAACCAACCAGTCAGTCAGTCAGTCAGCCCGTCAAGCTGCTTCAGTTAAGGCAGTCAGAGTCCTGTTTGGTCAGTCATGCACTCAATCTGTGGCTGGACAGGCGGCATACTGTCCAAGCTAACAGGCCAGCAGCCCAGCCAAATGACTCAGTACTTGTGGCGGGGCAACCCTCATAGCCGGGGCGGAGTCCGGTTGTGCTCACACCCTCGCAATCGAAGTTGCAGGAAGTTTGACTTCCTAAGCGGAACTTGCAGCGTTATCCTTCCATGGGAATTTTGAATGCTTGACTCGGAGGGTGGGGCGGAGTCCAGCATTGTTGGTAACAACCAAAGGACAAACAGTTTATGCTTTATGATTGCATTAACTGCGTAAAATGTGCGCAGGAACCACTAAGAGTAGCTAGAAACGCATTTGAACCGTTTTGCGGTATAATAAATATCTTGCTGTTGCAAATTGTGAATAGAGTACCAAGGCATGTCTATGCTTATAAACTTGGACTTTGAACCGGTTCAAATGTAGTTCGAAGCTATAGCCTTGCATATATTTAAGTTGTCCCTGCAAAATATTCTTCAGGACATACCAACTAATATCATCTCTTAACCAAGTCTATGAACCGGTCCAAGGGTGTTTGGGTTCAAAATTCAACATATATTGAATGAGTGATGCTGAAATTTTGTTTGTAGACTGTTTTTTGAGAGTTATCCATAAAACAGGCTCGTAACATTCCCAGTTTGCCACATTTTAAGTGTTATTTGGTATTAACCGATTCACAAGTGGATCAGCATTATACCTGTGCAAATAAATATATAAAAAAACCGTGCCGAAAATTGGTGTATGTTAAAAAAAACATGCAGACCAATGCAGACCATTATCTGTACAACAAATTTCTTGAATAATTAAAACTATCCCGATTATATCCATTTCATGTTCTTGGCCTCAATGAATACACAGATATAATGCCACCACATTAAGTTCCACTGCCATAAACAAATTTGTCGAATTCGTTTGCCATTAGATATAAATATTAAAAAATACTTTTATTATATCGAAACGCGCTCAAGCTAATGCCCCAGGCAAACCGCACCTGCCAATCCATCCATACGACGGCCCACAGAACGCGCCCAAAAATTGTAAGCCCATAAAAATCTAGCATTAGGATGCTTGACATTATTCAAAATACGAAACTACAAGATTCCCCAAATGCTTGAGGAGGAGCAGCAGCAGGGACAAGCAAATGATGCGATAATGCCACACCCTGCCCCTATGCCTACATACGCCAGTGTGCCTCTTTGCCTCCCTCTCTCCCTGCAAAAAAGGCAATAAAATTTAATGTCAAGATGCAAGCGGAACGAGCGGCGCGAGTTCCACAAGTGGAGGCATCCAGTCCATGGAGGCAAACGATATAAACGACTTCATTTTTATCTTAATGTGCTAATAAATTTTCCAGCGACGAAATCTCTGCCAAAAACCAAATAAATTTACTAATACCAAAAATTAACACAATGTGAATGGGAAACTTCCCAGCACAAATGAAACGAAGCGCCAACTTGACTCTCGAGTGTGGCATGTGTGGCATCAAAGAAATGCAATTAAGGCAACGCCAGAGACAGCGAGAGTAGGTTACAGTGAGAGAGAGAGGGAGCGAGAGGGGGGCGCTGCCGAGCAGACTTCCAAAAATGATATCTCAAGTGTTTAAGTAGCTAAACGCTCTGACAACTTGGAAAAGTTATAGCACAGCCTGCAACTGTTGACGGCACGTGCTTCCAGAGAGCGTCCACGACCACGCCCATGCCTACGCCCACGCCTATGCCCTAAGTATTCTGTCAACACACAAAACAGTTCTAAGACAGAAATACATTCTACACTTGAGCAGCACCTATTGAGCTGCTGGCAAAGAGTTTTATGTTGCACGCTTGCAATTTCTACTGCTCTCTAAAAGGGTTCCTGATGCTTGTGCTCATAAATTTACAATAGATCTCAAGTGTTATTTTTATGAGCTCTATCACCTGAGGTTGGCTAAGTTCGTGGCAGCAATTCATTTGTATGGATATTCAAAATTGCATTTTGATATCATTTTTACGACCAGCTGATGGAATATTGTAATAAATATGTTATTAATGTCTAGATAGCCTTGATAGAAACTACAATACTTTAAAACTTGAGCTTATATGCATACCACTCCCTTAAATATTTTAAATTCCATCTGCATTCCTATTTGCCTTTCTTATAGTAAAGCCTGAGTAACGGACCCCGGGCGCCTTTCGTCCAGTTCCACCCCTAAGGTCCGTTTTCTTTGGCTGCAATCTCTTCTGCATTATTTTGCATGTCTGCCGATTTGGCTATTCAGGCGTAAAGGTCAAAGATCAATGTTGACAGAGTTGTAATTTCCAAGCAGCCGTGCAAAAAGGTAAGTTTTCACCCAAAATAAATGCCTGACATTTTCACATTTACTGCTCTGATTCTGGCGGCTGCTGCTACTTCTTCTTCTTTATTTTCTTTGGGTTTCAAAATTTATGCAGAGCTGCCTTTGTCCAGCGTCTTAGACGCTGATTAGGCGTGAAGTCGGCATTTGAATACGATTTTTGGGGGTTTTGTTTTAGCTGACAGCATTGCAATTTATTCTGGCGGTAAAATTAATAGTACCAAGACCAGGTGTACGTGCAAATGTTATCAGATTTATAGGAAATTTAAATACATTTCGAATTGTAACGAAAAAAATTAAAGATTGTAAATATTTTTGTTAATGTTATTTTGATATTTATTGGATTTCTTTATTTATTTTTATGTTATAAGTTACCTCTCCCAAATTTTTGAAAATAATATTTGGCTTTATTATATTATTATTATTATATAGTAAAATATATGAAATGGAACTATTTCAATTTTTAATGCAATTATAAAAATATTAAAAAAAAACTATAACACCAAATTAAAAATGTTGAGGAAGATTTTCTAAGGTATGAATATTCTTGGATAACCTTCACATAAATATTCTATTGAAATAAAGTAAAAACTCTTTTAATTTCATTCTATTATAAAGCACACTTCTTAAATATCTTTTATATAAATTTTCGTAGCCCGGAATGCTCATTTTTGATTTCTCTCTTTTAAAAAAAACTTACTCAAAAGGTCAAGATCGGCTAATTGAGGTTATGTCTACCCCAGCTACAGCTACAGTTCCTAGCAACACGTAACGCCCTATTATGACTGCGCGAACAAAAAATATAGCAAATTTTGCAACCCCCACAAAAAACACACTTAAAAAATTGCAAACATGTTTTGCATATTAAGGCCGATACTCAAATATTCACATAATCAATACAAAATTGCTACGAAAATCACAGAAAATGCATTTAAGATCCTTGCAGATCTTGAGTACAATCACCAGAGGTAAATAAGTCCAGTTCGTGTACAGCTGCATCTGCCGCGTTACCTGAGATCTTCAGACACTCTACGCGCTAGTCTGGGACACAGATCCATTGTTGCAGGACCAAGTAGAGCACGGATATGTAGGGCGCCTAGGCATGTGCGAAAATCTACCCCATAATCCTTATGAAAATCCCAAAATTAAAATTTCCGAACGAACAAAGGCAGCGAAATTCAAATGATTCGCAGTTTTGTTTATTTGCGTATCGAAATGTTTGCCTAAAGGTACGAATAAGCATAAATCTTAATTGCAAAGAGAGAACAAAAGGCATGGAAATAAAAAAAAATATATCAGATTATTTTCCTGAATTTCACACACTATAACTACAAAGTGTAGTTCGAATACGTTGACAAGCGTGAACATGAACTAGTTCCGTTAGCAACTAATTAATTTAGTTAGCAACTGACAGTCGGAAATGTCATGTGGCCTAAATATTATCTAATAATTGGTGTCATAAAAGTTAGTTAAAGCCCATTGAATGTCTGTCAAACACGCGACATTTCCGTATTAACTCTCAACAGAGCCAATAAACAAAAAGTAAAACTCGAACTCATATACCATATATACCATATATGAACTGGAAACTTCAATTTCTGATGCGCATTGCGTGATTTAATGTGCCTCCCATTGTTTCGATGGCATGCCAAATGGTTACATATATATGACATTTTACCTGTCAGCGCCCTTTTCAGCATAATGACAGGTTCGTATTTCCACCTACTGTTCAGGTGTGCGTGGGTATCTGTGTGTGTGCAATTTGCGCCACTCGCAAATAGAAAATAATCACAATTTAACAGCTCGTCTGCAGCTTAAATCCTAAATAATTCACATAAAATTGCTTTAATAAATAGTTACATATTTATAGCGTTTAGTTGAGGTCTGTTAAGTTACATTAAACAAATAGACATCGATTTAATATATAGCTTATATCTATCTTATGATATTATAGACTCTGTCTCAATATATCAGAAACGAATGACTGTGTATATTAATAGAAATTGCCAGAAAACACTAAATATAAGATTAAATATCTTTACGATCTCAAAAACTACAAGAGCTAGAAACCTACAATTTCGAATATATTCTTCTGTGCCATGGGTCGAAAAACTTCCAGAATATCCATACATTTTTTTTTAGCTTTGCTCGAGGTATATGAGCTAGATATACCAAACCTGCTATGTAGTTTCTCCTAAAGTATATTCACTCTGGGAATATTTCAGTTTGTGGATACCTTCCAACATTTCCCTTAAAATACGAAATAGAGATTCATTATTAGAGCTAGAGTCTAGCGATTTTTTTGTGTTTGCCATATTTTATCCCTGATGATTTCATAAGGATTAAAAGTAAATTACGTATGCATTTAATTAATTTTATATTCTTAAGTTATTATTGTCTAAGATGATTTAATCATGAGTGAATTAAACTCTGATTCATTTGTGGAACTAGTCATGCCTTAAACTTTCACTTTTCGTTCCTACGCTGCGCAAATGTCGTAGTTGTTGAAGAACTTGTCTAAACAAGTAGGTAGCTCTGTCAGCAGCACCATGATCAACAAGCGATCGTTTGGTGGTTTCAACAAGACAACGAAAGCAACTCTTAGTTTGGGCGAGTGTGTGTGCGAATGTGTGTTCAACTGGCTGACATGTCTGTAAATGTTATGGTCGATCGAGGATCGGCAACACAAATCACCGATCGCTGGCAGATCGCGTAGACGCGCAGCCAAGGCACAACAGTGGCAAATATGTTGACAGGGGGAGGCGAATTCGGGTTGGAGTTTTGAGCATGCAAAGTGAGTTACATACAAGTTGTACGATCAGTTGGCGCAGACACAGTTACAGATACAGCAAATGCAGCAGACAGATACAGATACAGATACAAAATACAGTCGACAGATAAAGATGCGATAAATGCTGCGCAAAAGCCAAGCTGCATCGATAAGTGTATAGAGACAGACGGAGAAAGAGAGTGCGAGAGAGAGAGAGAGAGCGAGAGGAATTGTGGCGATCATGTGCGAAAATGTGGGACAGAGTGCTGGAGGCACTTGACAGGCTCGAAATGAAGAAATAATTCCATTGAGCTGGCAAGAATGCGGGGAATCTCAAGCGAGACGAAATTAGACAAGCGTCGTGATTTACGGGTACCCTTAAATCACATGACAGCACACACACTGCCACACACAACAATAACGCAACGACACATATTGAAAATCGAAGTGAAAACTTGCCAGAAGAAAATGCTTTGTCGAACTGAAAGTCTGCGAAGCACATGTGCAACTGGGTGGAACCTGAAAATCAGAGCACCACACAACCACACAGCCAGACATTGATAATGTTAATGAACACGATCGTAATAATGATCAGAGGAATCATGAGGATGATCTGCTCTGTCGCTTCGTTGACAACAGAATCGATCGATGCTTCCGCTGCGCAGCGCCAACTTTGCTGATTTATGGCGCGAATTCATCTGTACCACAAGCTCGAAGTTTTATTTGCCGACTCACATATCAGAAGCAGAAATAAAATAAAAATAAAAATAAAAATAAAAAAAATCACAAACATAAGCGCAGCATATAAAGATCAAAGCACATCAAAATGGACAGCAACAGCTTTTTTTATTGATCTTTGTTTTCTATCCATGTGGTTATTTAATATGCTTGTGCTTAGCGTCCAATCATTGATCATTCTGGGCATTTCCAGCGATAAACATGTATTTGTTTTTAACCCAAACACAACAATCATCCAGCTTCCGCATCGAATACGCCGTATTGCCTTTTTCTATGATCAACAAATAATAAAGGTAATAAAAGAGCGCCAGATCTTACAACAACACAAATCTTTCACACCTGTTTGCTTTTTGTTAATAGCACGTTGGCGCTAGGCTAAATGTCTTGTTATGAAAAACTATACAATCTCCAGCAAATGCTCTTTCCCATCTACAAACTGTACGAATTACGAAAATTTTTTTTTAAATTATTAAAATTTTAATTAAAGTTAAAATAAAAATATTTTGCTTATTATTTAGTTATATAACATTTTTAATAATATTTTGAAAATTAAAATTTCGAAAATTCCATTAAGAGTAAAATATTGGCCCCAACTTTCTATGTCTTATAGCACACACTTTATCCCAACTAACCCAAGTCAAACTATGTCAAAACTGTATAAAATTTCCATATGAAATACTCTGAATTTGTTTTCTTGCTGACTGCTAAATTTGTATAAATTGTGCAAATGAAATTTGCTTATAACTTTTGGAAATGGAATATAATTTATATGGCGCTAATCAATGTCTTAGTTAAATACATTTTCGAATGATTTTCTAACTGATTTGCATTAAAGCAAATCAAAATTCTGGCAACCAGTTTGTAACTCGCAGGAAACTCTTGGCATATAATTAACTCCATGATATCAGAACCGCATATTTCATAAGTTACATAACCATAAGCGAGAATATTTAATTAAAATATATATTTTATGCGTACTGACAACCTCAAAATACCCGCAAAAAGTCCCCAAATTAATATAAATATATATCTCCCACGAGAAGGCATTTGATATAGATTTTAAAGTAATTTGCATAAACAGAAAAGAGATCGCATATAAACTATCAGCTCATTGACTTTTTGGGCGCTGTCTTGGGACAAACAGAAAAATAGGTTCGGAACCCGTTTTTTATAGACTCATCTATTTCGTCACAAAGCCTGTCAAATCTAAATTCACATTGAAAAAAGAACAAAATTTTGCGGTTAGCGAAGATTAAGTGGCCGGCCAAATTGTGTTTTTGTTTTTGAGCTGAGTAAAAAACGAGTTTCTATCTTTTGATTTTTGGGTAAACATATGGGGGGAATTCTGCTTAGATTGTTCTTGAATTTCATTAATATCGAGGCGATAAACGATAGGAGCGATGCCTATAAAAGCGAATTCTTGGCCAACAGCCGCACACAGTTCGATTTCTCAATTTGACAAAAACACAAGCAAAAAACAATAATAAATAAGTTCAGAATGCGTGCCGCAATCTTATTCGCCGTGATTCTGGGTGTTCTGCTATCCCTGGCTTATGCCCAGGAGCAGGCTGAGGAGCAGGTGCGCACCAAGCGTCAGTTTGGCTTTGGTGGACCCTTTGGCGGCGGCTTTGGCGGACCCTACGGCGGCGGCTTTGGAGGACCCTATGGCGGTTTTGGCGGCGGCTATGGCGGCTATGGACATCATCATTACCGCGGCGGTTATGGCGGCTATGGCGGCTACGGCGGCGGCTTTGGACGTCCTGGCTTTGGTTTCTATGGCTAAAATGTGTAATAAATAAGACTGAAAGTAGCTGAAAGTATTTTTTATTCCCTTTGATTTTGGCCCCCAACAAAATATACTGCTAATTAGATTAGTGCTTTTCCGTATTCGAGTTCTTAAAAGTGAAATTCCACACATGGAGAGCAGAACTTGACCTCGCCCATGGCAATGTGTTGACCCGGTTTAGGTTGTGCGTGCCTGTTGCCGCGACGCTGTCTGCTCGGGATATGTGTTTTAAAAATAAATAACAGCAAATCTCCATTTATTTATTAATCTTTGCCTGCAGTCACCCCAACTCCCCGCCGTCCATGACCAGCAACCTACTAATTAGTTGATTTTCGTGTGTGCCTGGGCCGTCTGTTTGTTTATGTTCCAGAGCTGTCACGAGTTGGCGGCTGTTTCTACTTTTGGTTTTTGGAGACACGTCAGAGCATCATCCAGCGACGCATCACAGAGTGGTGTTCGAGTGTGTGTGTGTGTGTGGGTGTGCCTATGTCTTGCTGCAATTATCACGTACAATTGCCATAATTATTATCATTCGAATTTTTATTAGATGACCTTTGTGTGCCTACTCTCTCTCCCGCTCTCTCTACCACTCTCTCTTTCCGTCTGTCACCTTTGTTTGTTTGTTTTTTTTTTTTTTTTTTGATGCTCTGCCAGCAACTGCGTGTTGTTTTCCCGCCCGTTAAACAAAATACGTATTTAAATTAATTTGTTTGTTTCTTCAAGTAAACAGCGCGTTCCGCATAAATTACCTTTGAGGTGGACTCATGTGACCCGCACATACGTATTCCTTATATTCTAATGCCTATTCTTATAATCTAAGCCTATTCATGGCTATAAATTCATTACAGATGTGTAAAGGCATATAATAAAAGCTTTTAGTTTTTCATATACCCTAGCTTTACTTATATGATCATATAGCCTATACAGTCTACATTCAAGTAAGCTTGATAAGCATAAGAAGAGCTTAAAGTATGTAAAAGCTTAAAGCTCAAGCCATAGAGTAATAAACAGATATTTATTACTCAATGATACCAAGCTAAGCATAGAAAGAGGGAGATAGAGCGCGGAATAGAGAGAGAGAGAGAGAGTAACTACCTTTAAACTAACAGAAAGTTTAATTTTAAAATCATTCACTTTCCAATAGCTTTCCTTTTCTCTTTTTAATATATCAATTAGTTGCGCCCAGCGTCTGATTACATCCACAATAGACCAAGTACTGACAGTCTGCTACACACAAATAGACACAGACTGACAATTAAATTTGCGGCATATGCGTTAAGCACGCAATAAAACCCGAACTCACAAATTGAACCAAATATCTGCTGATTAGATTAATGATGTATTAATCCTGCTAATAAACATAAAAATCAACGCAAATAAAATTCTGCTCTCGCCCCTTCTGGAAACCGCTACCCAAACCAAGCACGCATATTAATTTTGCGCCAATTCAGATGGTTATCCCTGTGGGGCATATGGGTGCTCGTATTCGTATTCGTACTCGTATTCTTATTCGTATGCGTAAACATATTCAAATTCATATCCGTGGCTTGTTGTGGCAACAGTTCCGCCCCCTGGCTTGACTGTTTCGGGCTATTGTTTAATTGTCAATAGACATCGGCTTCTATCAATATCATAAAAGCTAATATTTTGCGGTTGGCTGGACGAGGCGAGCCGCTGAAACAAACTGACTTGTGGGCATAAATAACCGCAAAACATCCCATCCAACCCCCGCATTAATCCCACCGGATATGCTCAATCAAAGCTCAAAGTGTGCGTGCTGCTGGTGTGAGGTGTGACCAGGACGAGGGTTCGTTCTGGACTCGAACCTGTCGAGTTTCATGCCCAACGGGGGTGGCTTGTTGTCATTGAAAATCGTCGTATTTCATTCATCATTTTGCGCCTTTTCAACGCCAGCACCAACAACCCCCACAGTTAGTTAAAGGTAGGTTGTCCAGGACCTCGAGCTGAACTCGAACTCGAACCCGAACCCGAGACCGGGACCGGGCCACAAACTGACTTTCGTGCCGAGCATGTTTTGATATTAAAATTGCGTAATTATAATTAACCACATGTGGGTTTGCGGCAGAGTAAGAGTCAAAGCTAGAGATGGGGCTTAACGTGTTCACCGCCTGCTCTCGCTCGTCTTTCGCTCATTTGCGGCGCTTTTGTGACGAGGTGTGTTGCCGGAAGGAAGCGAATCGGTTATGTTTTGCCACATACAGGACAAGCAGGACACGTGCGCCGTGCGGGCACATGGTAACCGATATGCGGATTGTCCTCGCCCCAGGGGCATAATCCATAATTTAGCATACTGTCAGCCAATTGATATTGCCGTACCTTCAGCCGATTGTATCTATCTCTCTGTGTGCGTCACATGATTAAGCCCCAAATTTTAAATTTAATTAGTGCACGATTTTACAGTTTACATTTGTGTGTGTTTCTGTGGAACACGTGTTACATTGTGGCTTCCTTTTTTTGTGGTTTAATAAAAATACATATCTTTAATTAATATTTTATATATATTTTGTGCAAGGATGAGTAAAATGAATGCCAAATAAAACGCACCAACTACTGATAGAACTTCGGCTTAAAGTAATGCGGATAAAATCAGATAGAATTGGATTAAGATTATATTAAGATCGAAGCTGCAAACTAATTTAAAACCGATTAACTTTAAATACTTGCAGAGAACCCCTAGATATATATATGTATAGTCTATCTAATAGCGCTGTGTTTTTTTGATGAGAACAGAGAATAAAGGCCGCACAACCGAGCCCACTACTTCCAATTCGGAGTTCATATATATTATTTAATATCAACAGAAAACTCTATCAAACCAATTGCCCAAAAAATAGCTGAAACGATACCCTAACTAAACCATGTTTTGTTTTAGTTCAAAAAATGTAGTTCAGTAAGTCAGTTAGCAGGATAAACAAAAGCGTTAAATAATTTTTAAGTAAAATATATTTTAAAAACATAACCGATTTATTGCTAACTTTTTTGAACACGTACTTATGATAGCCAAGTAATTCATAGCATAATTTACTGTTAAAACTTTTAATAATCATCAAGTTATTTTAAAATTTAATTTATATATTCAAAAACGGCTTCCATTTTATTCAAGGAAAAGACATTTTAAAATTTTCTGCAGTTTTCTAAGAGGTACTTTTACTTTTTGCTGAAAAGAAAAATAGAAACTAGCCCAGCTCCTAACTCGAGCCCATAGCTACTAGATGCCTAACCCACAGACCTCTAATTGTAATTATGTTTGGGAATCAAACTAAAAGAGAAACAAAGGGACACCGAGAGATAGAGAGGGAGAGAGAAAGAAGAAACTAAATCTAATAAAATGAGCATGAAACGAATGTGTGGGACAGGAGTAGGAGTCTTATAAGAAATTCCAGGCGTGCACACATGAGCATGGTTCGTGTAGAAGCTGGATGAGGATGAGAGGGCGGGGGGCTGGCACACCGGGCAAACGTAGATTACAAACGTGTTGCCATTAGTTAACTTCAGCTTTGATTGATTTCAATTAATCTTGGACGCGTGTAATTAATCATTGAACACTTTAATATGGTTAACAACTCTTGACCAAGCAACGGTTAAAAAGGTTCAACGAGCCGCAGCAGACTTCTCAGCCCAGACGGTACGCGACGGTACCAAACGAGGCCACAAGACCCAAACTGACAAACTGACAAAGTGACGTACAAGCACGAACAGAGGGGCAGAGAGTCAGACTGTGGAGACTGGGCAGCTTAAGCTGAAGCTGTGTCTGTGGTTACCTTGGCAGCCGCCATGTGCAGTGTCTAAGAAAAATGACCAAGTTATGGAAAATGCGTTGGAGTAACGAGCCCCAAAAGATTTTCATATGTGTGCCGGCCAAGAGGCAACAAATCTGTGGCCGCAGCCCCAGCACCCGACTAATTGTAGTTACACTTCGCGCTAAGAAAATGTTGGAAAAACGGCCCGCGATTGATGGCTATCAATGCCGATGACTTATGGTGCATGTCCATGTCCATGTAGATCCATCTATGTGGCACATTGTTGTTGTTCCTCGTAGGTATTGTTGTTGTTTTTCGTTGCCCAACTGCAGCCGCCGGGCCAGACGTGCATTTTCCTGGCCAAGAAATGCACATTGATTTTCCCATGCCTCGCAGACTCACCAAATAGCCAACGGGCAGGGAAATCATTTTGCGGTTATATTTCCACTCTCAGCATTTGCTTTGAATTTGTGCTGGCCTTCGATTTGTGGCTAAACGGAGATGCAAAATGTGGGGCCCACTGTGTGGTTACTTTAATCCGATTTGATGGAAACTAAGAAAGATTCAAGATTTGTGTGCGGGTGTGTGTGAGAGTGTGTCTGCCTGACTGTAATTGGACTTAAAGTATGAACTAAAAGAAATATTTTTCAATAAATAAACAATAATTGTAAAGTCCTATGCTTAGCTATCCTCTGATAATAACTATATGCAAAATTACTAATAATATTGCTTGATAATTTGAATAATTTACAGTGAAATCTTTACTAACGAACAGCTTTCGTGGGCTGACTCATCATTTCGCCAAATTGTTTAATTGTAACAAAAACATTTAAATTTGATTTTATTTATTTAGCATCAAAAAGTCCATAGTTGAAGCTGCAATATTATTTGCAACCAAAGTCACATAGTTATAGCACATTTCTTTTATATTCTTATTACATTGAAAACTCTCCTGAGCGGACAGTCGGCGACAGTCGGGTAATTTTTGACAGCACAAGAGGAGTGCTCGCCTTATAGAGAGAGAATGAGTATGGAGTAGTTCATAATGGTTTGAGAGAGAATGTCAGCCCCAGGTGTGCCCCAATATGGAAAACAATAATGAATGGATATATAATATAGATTCCGAGCTTGCAGATATGCGAGTAAAATAATTTGGTGAATGTATTTGGGAAAATCGAAAATATTTCTATACAAAAACTCTGTGTTAAGCAGATCCTTCTTAGAGATATATACTAGATTCCTTAATGATGTATAAATATACATAACATATATGCCAAATGTGCTTAATATTTATGCGATGAGGCACATAAGTAAGTGGAATTCATATTTTGGTTAAGACTGCTTTAAAAACAAATACAAAAACAATGTTATTTTCGACAGATTCATTTTACCGAACTATATAATACTCCGATGTAAAGAGCACAAGTGCAGAAAAACCTTTATCATAAAAGAACCAATTTTTCGACCGATTGTTCCTATAGCAGCTATATCAGCTTAATGTTCCGATCCGGATACGTCTTCTTGTATGCGCAAAGGTCGAAAAAATTTAAAAACATTTATATACGTAAAAAATGTGAACAATATTTATATTTTTATGTGTTCAACAGATTGCTTTTAATTATGTTACGCTCTTTCACCTCGAGCCGAAGCTGTTCGTTTTAGAGAGTTTTTACCGTATCAACTGCAGGCATAATCCAGAGGACAGTGTTCAAATAGAAAGTACCCTGCCCTCTCTGGTATAAGATTTTCTTGCACATATCTCAACTTCCTTATAGATAAGACACATACATTTTCTCAATGAATACTTCATGATACAATTTCTTGTATTTATTTATTAGCAACTAGCTATAAGTGATTTGCATTATTCACTTATTTAATAAACTGTTTTGGTTCTCGCTTCTCTTTTCGCAATATATTGGACTCCTAACTATAATGCGATAAATAAACATTCATAAACCATTTAGACCGCAACTAGTCAGTGCTCAGATGAACTCGTTGGCTATAAGATGCCTTTGTTTCTGTTGTTGTTGCTGTGGTTGTTGCTGCCACCGTTGGCTGCCATAATTAAGCAGTCAAAGTCAAACGTTGGCAGCCACACACTGGAAAAAAAAGAGTCTCCAACTCGAGCCGAATGTTTTCTGTCTGGGCTGGCAGCTCTCAACAATGGCAACTCATTTCACCCGCCAGCTTCGAGTCTCGAGTTACAAGTTTGAGGTTTGATGAATGATCTCATCAGCGAGGTGTCGGCCACAACACAGTCGATGATTGGGCCCCAAGTTGTGCCACAGTCACCCGTTGTTGTTGTTGTTGGCCCCATGCGCTGATGAGGCTCATTTGGGGCCAAGTGTGTAAGACTTAAAATTTAATAATTAACAATTGTTTTTTAATTCCACGGCAGCCAAACTCGAACCTTAGCCTAAACTCAACTCGAGCTCTCGCATTACTTTCGCCCGAGCCACTTTTGGTAGCTGTCAATCGCGGCGCATCACCCAAATGTCCACCCTCCCGCAGCGCAGATGCCACGCACTCGGCGCAAGATCTCTTTGTTAGCGAATGATTAATGGTACGAAATTATGAACTCGCTTGTTCTAAGTGACGTGCAGCAGAATGTGGCAAAGGGGGCAGGCAACACGATGGGGCAGGACTGCAGCGGGGCAGGGGCAGTCGCTTGTTGTAAGTAGTTTTGTTAATCGGTTTAAGAAAAATGACTTCATTAAATTCATTAGCGCCCATGTGTGAAATTCGTTCAATTCGTATTCAATGTGAACCTCAAGAGTGCTTTCATATGAGCGCGTATTAACCGGCTTTGCAGGGCCAACGCATTTTCAGCAGCGTTCTTATTGATGATTTCTCAAATAAATTTTCCATCCAACCATTTTTGACTAAATTTACGTAGCAATTTTCCCAAATACAAGTCAAAGCTTTGCCTTAGGACTTAAGAGGCAGACATTTGTAACACGAGCAGACTTCCAGCTCTTATGCTTTCATCAATCAGTCAGTCAGTCAAACAGTCCGACAGTTCAAGCAAATCGTCTCCTGCATACAGATAATTATGTTTCTCTCAGGCTTATGATAATGTTTCTTTAAGTTTTTCATCAGGGCTGCCAGTCATGAAATGTTATCGCAGGTTTGGTTTACGGTTCAAACCAGCGTCCTGCCTCAGTTTTCAGCACGTCAAGTTGATTTACTATATCCATGCAAGTTCTTTGTTTTAAGCCAATACATCTGGCCAGTAAATCTAATTCATTCCGGAATTCCTTCATATTAAAACAACAAAAGGAATCCAGGTTCCAGCCAGCACGGTTCAAACTCACTTTGCTTTGGTTTTCATACCTACTCCCAAAAAGAAAAGTCAAATAGCCAATAGCGAGGCAGACTATGGTATATATCTAGCAGTTTTCTGCAAGTCCTAAAACTTGATCTCCCCCAACAAGAAATCACTTTTAGCTGCTTGGAAAAAAGTTTGTTCTTCCAAATATTTTTACCTCGGAAAATATGAAGAAAAATCTTGCTTTGAATAGATGTATACAAAAGTGCATGGCGAAAAAATGTGAAAAACGAAGGAACTGAAACAGGAACGAGGCGCACAAATGCAACAGACCGCAAAGCGTTGCGCTTCATTAAAATCGGATTAAAGTCCTTTCCAAGCTGACGCTGGTCAATATCCTTGTGCGCAATTCCCACGCTGACCAAAAAGGACACACAACGCCAACAAATCTCGGCGTATGCAAAAACTGAAAGATGGAAATGCGTATAAAATTGACCCAAAATCAAAATCAACCCCCCTCCTAGGCCAGAAGGAACTCCGTTCCAGAACCCAGCCAGGTAGAACCCTTTAGAAGTATGTGAGCGTGTGTGTAAGATTTTGAGAAAATCAAGCAGAAAATTTACGCAAAAAGGAAAAATTGATTGCATTTGCTAGCTGACCAGTGTGTGTAGCCTATACGTAGGGTCCTGGCTAGGGGGTTGAACTTGTCAACGTTGCGTCATGAGGTTTTCGCCATCGAGCACAAAGGTTAATTTTCTTATAGCATGGGGTCAGCGCCGGACACTCAAAACTGGAAACTACCTGAGCCAGCATCCGCAACAGTTCAGCATTTGAATACTTGCCTCTCGCATCTTTTGGCTATTGTTCGCTGAGGAGCAGCCTCTAACCTTCTGCCTGTGGCCGCAATTAGGTAAAGTTTTTAAGGTCAACATTATGCATTTGAATATTTTGCATTAAAATCTTCTCTTATCTTTTAGGCGCAAGCCGAACCGCTGTGTTATTTGCTTGGGATTCCAAGTAGTAGTTATATATGTGGCCTGGGCTATCGAGCGCCCCATTTTGTGTGACATTTTGACACCCGATTTGAATATGTGCTAATGATTTGTGACATGTTCTCCATTGCAGTTCCAAACGGCCAGCCCAGCCTTTTATCGCAAATGTTTAATTCATGGGGCCTTGGACAATGCTATGGAAGCGCGAAGGGATCACGGAAAAGTTCACTTAGAGAAAAAGTGCATGCTACATTAACTTTATTAATATTCTTAAACTAAGTATAAACCAAAATAAAGTTTATTGAAAAAAATTGAAATAATGAATTAAAATATTTATTTGAAGAATTTGCAGGCTTTAAATAAGTTTTAACAGTTCGAAATAAACATAAAATTTAATTAGCTAGATAAATAACGATTTGAGTTTAGAAATTTCAGCATTCAAATAAATGTGTTTGAACAGCGAATATCCATTCAAACAGTCCTGCCTAAGTTGATTATAGGAGTCATAGTCTTTTCTCTGAGTGTAGCTTTGCTTTACATGGGGTTGGACTTGGGCTTGGTCGAGACACATAAATAAAATTGGGCGTTTTAGTTGCTCATACTAAAAAGGGGAGGCTCGCATGTAATTACTGCCAAGCACAGCACAAACACACACACACACACACACACACGCACACACGTGCGCGCTCACACTCAGACACACACTCGCTCAGGTGACCCTTTGACATGCGCGCTCGAAATACATTTCGAGTGGAGCACAAATATATATATATATATCAATGCATATATATAATTATATAAAGGGCTATTTATTGAGGGAGTATATATGTATGTGCAGTACTATATGGCATTTGAAACCCTTAAATTTTCCGCTTGCATGTGCTGCATTTGATTGGGCTCAATGCATTTAAAGGGCAAATGACTCTCATAATGAAAATTGCACTCGAATTGTTATTGGTCTGCTTTTTAATTGAAGGCATAAACTTATTTTTAAAATATTAAATTAGTTTTTTATTCTTAGGTGGTGTGAGTTTTTTTAAAATTGACTAACTTAAATCTGAAAGAGCTGAAAAGTGGAAAAGTTGCCTGAATTAAAAGCTTATACGTAAAGATTACTTTGGATTACATTTGAACTTGAATTGTAAAAGATATAAACATAACTACCTTATTTAGAATTTTGCATGATAAAAAGTTCGAAGTATTTAGAATTAATTTTAATAAAATAAAATATAAAAAATAAGCTCTACATATTAGCAATTTAAAAGATCATTAAATGCAAAGGGATATAGTAAAAGCTTTGAGATATACTCTTGTATTTTCATACTCTTGTGTATCAGAAAATCTTTTCTCTATATCCATTTGCATTTAAGGAGTTTTAAAATGGTTACACGAAAGTTTTTTGTGGATTTTAAATATCATTGTGAAACTTAAATTTCAAACATGTTTCATACTTCTTGAAAAGTCCGCAACTCTAGGATGCTAAATGCGGGGGAAAAGTTATGGGGGCAAAGTTTTCAATTCTTTTCTTAAACTTATTTTTAAAGCCCTACATAAAAATAATATTTTCAACTGTGGAATTTTGGAGAACAATTTTTTTTCTCAATTTTTATTTTTAATACCTTTGTTAGAATTTATGTTTAATGAACGAAAGAGCATGTTTAATTTTTTACGGACGGGAATTGTATGAAAAAGTTTTTTTTAAAAGCTATGCACAAAAATTGACACGAGCAATGACGGGTTATACCCGCTACTATTATATAAATAAATTTAATTTAAAACCTCACTACGCGACTTAAGTGAGTGTTAATATTTCAGTATATTATATGATCATCTATATAGCTCTGTAAATATCTATTTCTATTTTTGGTAAAATCTCTATAACTTTCTGTCTGTACAAGCAGCTTATATTATCTCAAAAGAAATACAATAGCTCAAAGAACTTAACAAAAAAAAAAAGAAAAAGGAAAAACTGTGCTTAAAACTGTTGAACATTTTTTCCAGAGCACAAAATATGAATCCATCATCGAGACGCAGAGTTGAGAAACTCCAAACTCCGTGGCTCAATTTCAAATGGCGGCTGTGTGTGATTGTGTGTGTCTGTATGTGTGTGCATCTGTGTACTTGTAAAAGAGCGAGTGAAAATGTACACGCGAAAATATTTTGTTCATTTTGCGACGGCGACGGCGACGGCTCCACTTTCCCCAATGAATCATCAGGCTGTAAAACAAAAACAACAACAACAAACAAGAGATACGTTTTTTCAAACGAAAACTGGAGCAGGGGCTGTGCGAGGGTGGCGGGACATTGCAGATGGTATGCTTCTGCTCATCAGTTTAACCAGGATGACATGGCCCGGTCCATTGCGGTCCTGGACTCTGGCATTTTAGCACTTATTCATAAAGTCGTCGCGCAACCAGAACTTGCCCCAAAATGCGGCAAACAGGGCAAAACAAGCAAAAGCGACGAGCCGAAAAGAGGAATTACTAGAAAATTTATCAATGTAAAAGTTTTGCGCTTCACGCCAAACCCAGGAGCAGAGGGTTTTATTTTATTTCGTAGGCGAGCCGAGGGGGCGTTAGGGTGTTTGCGGGATGAAGGCGTGGCAAAAGGGAAACAAGCAACAATGTAAATTATATGCCAGTTAGCTGCTGTGTGTAAGAGTGTGGACTATAGGGACTGTAGGGGGATTGGAGGTTGAAAGTTGGGGACGAGCGAAGTTTGGGCGAAGTAACTACGTAGCTATGTAGATGCTTTATAGCTGAAGCTGTATATATATATATATGTGTGTGTATATCTGTGTGAGTTATATAAGTGCACTTCCTGCTCGAGTCCTTGGTGCATGAATGCATGTATATATATTGCATATGTATTTGAAAAATTGTATTTCTATTTACAGAGCACCCTCAACTAGCTACAGTTAAAGCAAATACTGAATGTTATAAGACACAGGTGAAACTTCAAAAGTAAAAAACTTGTGCCATGTTTAACCATTGTTGCCCGTGAAAAAAAAAACTATACAGAAACTTGCACTTATTTCTCTCAATTAAATTAGGCTATTTGGCCGGAATTTAATAATATTTTTTCTGGGCATAAACAGATTAAGGATTCTCGCAAATCCAATAAAATAATAAATTATTATTTCCTTTAGTTTCATATGTTCTGCTTAGTTAATTAATTTAAATTTAAGTTACCCCAAAAGCTAATAGTAATGTTAAAAAAATAAATGAC